>NC_044996.1:88334718-88500955 GCF_008728515.1 Papio anubis | reverse complement strand
TTCGGTATTGCTTCGTTCAGTTCGGGTGTTTAACCGTTTTCGCATTTATCGTGAAGCCTTTCGCGTTTTCGTGCGCCGCTCAACCAATCAAATGTAGATTTGGTCTTCTCACATAGTCCGTATTTCTAGGAGGCTTTATTCATTTCGTTTTATTTTTTTTTCTAATCTTGTCTTCTTTCTTTATTTCATAAGTTGATCTTCAATCACTGATATAATTTCTTCCACTTGCTCAATTCTGTTGACTTGAGGTATACTTCAGTTCTTGTGCTGTGTTTTTCAGCTGCATCAAGTCATTTATTTTGTTCTCTACACCACTTATTCTACTTAGCAATTTGTCGCCTTTTTCAGTTTCCTGGCTTCCTTTCATTGGAGTTGTTACCAGGCTTCTTTGGCTCAGAAGAGTTTGTTATTATCCACTTTCTGAGCCCTAATTCTGTCAATTCATGAACTCATTCTCCGGCATCAGTTTTGTTCCCTTGCTGGTGAGGGTATGATGATCGCCCAGAGGAAAAGAGGTGTTCTGGTTTTGGAATTTCAGTCTTTTTGCACTGGTTTCTCCCCATCTTTGTGGTTTATCACCTTTCGTCTCTGATGTTGGTGACCTTTGAATGGGGTCTCTCAGTGGATGTGCTCTTTCTTTCTGTTTGTTAGTTTCCTTTTAAGTCAGGCCCCTCTGCATGGGTCCTGGAATTTCCTTGATATTCACTCCAGACCCTGTTTGCCTAGGTATCACTTGCTTAGAGGCTATAGAACAGCAAAGGTTGCTGCCTGAACTTTCCTCCTGGAAGCCATTTGGGGGGCACTTGCCAGATGCCAGCCCAGGGCTCTCACACCAGCGGTGTCTATCAGCCCCTGGTGGGAGGTGTCTCCTAGTCCAGAATACACAGGTGTCAGGACCCACTTGAGGAGGCAGTCTGACCCTTAGCAGGCGCTCAAACATCATCCTGGGAGGTCTGCTGCTCTTCAGGAGCCATTAGGCAGGGACGTTTTAGGTCTGCTGAAGCTATATCCACAACTGCAGCTACATTCCCCAGGTGCTCTGTCCCAGGGAGATGGGTTTTATCTACTCAAGTCCCTGACTGGAGGTGTTCCCTTTTTTCCAAGATGCTCTGGCAGAAGGAAAATCTGGCAGTCTGGCCACAGTAGCCTTCTGAGCTGCAGGGGGCTCTAGCCAGTTCAAACTTCCCAGTGGCTTTTGCTTACACTGTGGCGTAAAACTGCCTACTCAAGCAGTCCTCAAATGGAGGACTCCTTCCCCACACCAAGCTCCAGCGTCCCAGGTCAATCTCAGACTGCTGTGCTGGCAGAGAATTCAAACCAGTGGATCTTAGTTTGCTGGGCTCCATGGCAGTGGGACCTCTTTGAGCCGAACCACTTGGCTCCCTGGTTTCCAGTACCCCTTTTCAGGGCAGTGGTTGTGTCTCACGGGTGTTCCAGGCACCACTAGGGTATGGAAAAAAGAACTTCTGCAGCTAGTTCGGTGTCTGCCATATGGCCTTGGTTTGTTCTTGAAACCCATGGCCCTGGTGGGTAGGCACCAGAGGGGAATCTCCTGGTTTTGCAGGTTGTGAAAACCATGGGATAAGCACAATATCATTACTAGAGTTCCTTAGGCTCCAGTCCCTCATGGCTTCCCTTGGGTAAGGAGAAAATTCCCAGCCTTGTGCTTTCTGGGTGAGGTGACACCCACGCTGCTTCAGCTGCGCCCTCTGGGCTGCACCCACCATCCAACCAGTCCCAGTAGGCATGAATCGGTACCTTAGTTGATAAATCATCCGCCTTCTCGTCTATCTTGGGAGCTGCAGACCAGAGCTGTTCCTATTCAATGTCTTGCTAGCCTCCTATCACTTTCCTTATTATCCCTTATTATCTTCAATCATTCTTTATATATTTCATATATGAGTCGCGCTTTATTAGGAATGTGTAAATATTTTCCCCCACTGTGTGGTTTGTCTTTTCATTAGAGCAGCATTATTTTTAGGAAGATGAGCAGTTCTCGAGTTTTGATGAAGTCAACTTATCAATTTTTCTTTCATGTGTTGTTCCGTTTCCTCTTTCAAATAGGGATAGTGATTGTTTGGGTCTTTTTGGAAAATTCCCCAATCCAAACTTCTAAACTCCTGTACAATTTTTCACTAATTTTTTTTTTTTTTTTTTTTTTTTGGTAGAGTCTGGCTCTGTCGCTCATGCTGGAGTGCAGTAGCGCGATCTCAGCTCACTGCAGCTTCCACCTCCCAGGTTCAAGCAGTTCTCCTGTCCAGCCTCCCAAGTGGCTTGGATTACAGGTGCCCACCACGACGCCTGGTTAATTTTATGTATTTTTTAGTAGGGATGGGCTTTTGCCATATTGGCCCCAACTGGTCTCAAACTCCTGACCTCAGGTGACCACCCCTCCACTTCCCAAAGTGCTGGGATTACAGGCGTGGCTGCTGTGCCAGCCAGGTACATCAATTTGAAGGTAGGCTCTAGCCAGTTCCATGCGTCGTTTGATCCATGGTGTTGCAATTAATGTATGCATAGGGATTAGCATGGGTAGGTTCCAATTTTTTGGTTAAGAGCTACTAAAATTTAAGTCTTAATAACTGGATTATTTCCAAAACCATATAGCCAGTCTACCCAAATTACTGGGCAAAATAATTTATGAAGGGACAAGCAACCTAGAGAGAGTAGTATGGAACAGGTAACTCCCCAATGGTCTGCAATAATTTATAAAATAATCTTGAACCTAATTTACTAGAAGGAACACAGCTGAAAGAACAGAGTAATCACCTAAATCTACAGAAAGTGCCACTGGATTTAATTTTCACTGACAAAACCTATCCAGAAAAGAGCAATAAAATCTTAAATTCAAACCATCTTCTAAATGACTATGACTCCAATAATAAATGTCAAGTATGAAATCGGTATATATTTTAGCTGCCTGGGAATTACTAAAGCCTTGTTCAACCACATAGGATCTGGGCTTTTGTTTTGAAATAACCAGCACACAGAACCATAAATAGCAGATATGAGTGGTTAAAAGAAGACAATATTTGAGGAAAGAGACTTATTATTTTAAAATGAAAACACTTAAAGCCAAAATGGTTTATAAAATAAAAAGGACTTGCCTTATATTTAAATCTAGAAGTAATTGTGATTAAAAATACTTTCATGTGTGTTTGTTGGATGTGGAGAAATAGGAACACTTTTACACTGTTGGTGGGATTGGCAAACTAGTTCAACCATTATGGAGAAAACAATTATGGCGGTCCTCAGGATCTAGAACTAGATGTACCATATGACCCAGCCATCCCATTACTGGAGTATACTAGGATTATAAATTATGCTGCTCTAAAGACACATGCACCGCATTATGTTTATTGCAGCACTATTCTAATAGCAAAGACTTGGAATCCTTAAATGTCCATCAATTGACAGATTGGATTAAAGAAAATGTAACACATATACACCACGTGAACAACATACGTATCAAAAAGGATGAGTTTGTGTCCTTTGTAGGGACATGGATGCAGCTGGAATCCATAATTCTTAACAAACTATCACAAGAACAGAAAACCAAACACATGTTCTCATAGGTGGGAACTGAACAATGAGATCCACTTGGACTCGGGAAGGGGAACATCACACACTGGGGCCTATCATGGGGGAGGGGGAGGAGGGATTGCATTGGGAGTTATACCTGATGTAAATGGCGAGTTGATGGGTGCAGCACCAGCAAGGCACAGAGTATACATATGTAACAAACCTGCACGTTAATACTTTATGTACCCTACAACTTACAGTATAATAATAATAAATAAATTTAAAAATAAAAAAAAAAAAAAAAAATACTTTTAAGATGCTTAAACAACTTTTTATTGACTAGCTTTCTACTTTAGGATAATATAGAGACATAGTTGAGAAAGTCTAAACTTAATTAGTTATTTCATCTGTAATAAATATTCCTACATTTTTTAGTAAGAAATAACTTATTAACACTCAAAGATATATACTTTATGGCATATTTACCACAAATTCTTCCCAAAAGTCTTTTATGCTTGTAAATATCAAGAAGGAAATATCAGCACATGAATTCTGCTTCAATTCCTATGCTCACCAAAGAAAACGGTTACTATTTTAGACTAATATTGATGACACACAAGTATATTTGCTATGGTACATAGTGCTTATTTCCACATATTCTTTGTTGTAGTGATAAGCAGCAAGTAAAACAAAGAATAATATTAAGAGAGCTATAAACAGAGTAACCGTTTCCATTAGATTAGGATTTAACAACACACATTACTGACAAAAGGTTAAAAGGCTGGCTCGAATTATTATGAAAGGAAGTTCTTTTGAAAGAAAAGAAACACTGTATAATGCAAATATTCCAAAATCTGAAAGATTCTGAAGTCTCAAACACTTCTGGTCTGAAGCATTTTGGATAAGGGATATTCAACCTTTACTAAAATCAGGGAGGGGAAATGGAGACAAAACTTCACAAACTTAAGCTTGGGATTTCAAATTAAATACTAAGTGTTTCAGATTAAATAGCCTCCAACTCCATTGGATACCACTGGAAGCAAAAAGGAAACTAGATCCAGGAAGGTCAGAAAAACATGGAATTGTTTTTAACCACAGAATGCCACATAGAAAAACAACATAGAGAAAGTTTGGGCAAATTTTGGTAAATGTTATTTGGGTAGAAACTTATTTTTGGGTAACAAATATGGTTTTTATTAATAATTTCTGGGGAAGATGTGTAGAAAGAAAATGTGTGCATTGGGTCACTTTAAAAATTCTGTTTAACTTAGAAAGGGTGTATTTCTAAAGACAATTTAACTAAAGAAGAACAGAACACATGCAAAAAAAAAATAACAGGAACTTGATAAAAATTCAAGAATACTCTTTGGTAAAAACCATATAACCAAAATTATGAAGTTTTAATAATCTGAAGTGGTACATCTAAGTTTAGTACATTTACTGCTATTTTAATATTCCATGCCCAGAATAGACCAATTTAATAGAAACAAACCTTTTGCCAACCAGTAATGGCAGAAAAACTTCACATGTTTTTTAAAAACATTAATTTTGTGAAAGTAGATGAAGTAGCACTCAGTAGTAAGCAATGACTTTTGCCAAAGTTATCATATGGCATTCTCCATTGGCAGTCCACTGTCTACCATCTCTATTAATGTAGGTTAACCTAAATTGAGTGTTTCTGTGGCTTAATGTTGTCAGAGGTTGATCACTGCATAATTCTATTTAAATGAGGCATTATGCATTTTTTTTTATGCAGTACAAAATCCCCTGTCATTATTCAGTTACCAAAAATATACATATTTACATATGTATGTTACATGACACTGAGGTTTGGGTTATGAAAGATCCTGTCGCCCAGGTAGTGAGCATAGTATGCAATAAGTAGTGTGTCAGCCCCCACCACTCTGCCACACTTCCTTCTCTAGTAGTCCTCAGGGTCTATTGTTCCCATCTTTATGTCTATGTGTACCTAATGTTTAGCTTCCACTTATACATGAGAACATGTGGTATTTGATTTTCTGTTTCTGTGTTAATTTGCTTAGTATAATGGCCTCCAGTTTTCTTGTTGCTGTAAAGGGCATGGTATTCCTTTTATGGCTGCATAATAGTCCACAATAGTGATAAAAGTATCACATTTTCTTTATGCAATCCACTACTGATGGGCACTGAGGTTGATTCTATGTCTTTGTTATTGTAAATAGAACTCTGATGAACATACAGGCACATGTGTCTTTTTGGTAGAATGATTTATTTTCCTTTGGTCATATACCAAGTAATAGGATTTCTGACTCAAATGGTAGTTCTGTTTTGAGTTCTTTTAGAAATCTCCAAACTGCTTTCCACAGTGGCTGAACTAATTTACATACACAACAACAGTGTATAAGTATTCCCTTTTCTAGCCATTCTGACTGGTGTGAGATGGTATGTCGTGTTTTTGATTTGCATTTCCCTGATGATTAGTGATGTGAAGGCTTTTACCATATATATACATTTTTTTTTTTTTTTGGCCTCTTGTATGGCTTTATTCTTTCCAATTGTATTTCAGGTTCAGGGGATACATGTGTGGGTTTGTTACATGGGTAAATTGTGTGTCATAGTGGTTTGGTGCACAGATTATTTCATCACCCAGGTAATATGCATAGTATCCAATAGGCAGTTTTTTGATCCTCACCCTCTTCCTGTGCTCCAACTTCAAGAAGGTACTGGTGTCTTTTGCTCTCTTCTTTGTGTTCATGTGTACTCAATATTCAGCTTCCACTTATAAGTGAGAACATGCCATATTTGGTTTTCTGTTTCTGTATTAATTCACTGAGGATTATGGCCTCCAGCTGCATCCACATTGCTAAAAAGGACATAATTTCATTCTTTACAATGGGTGTATAGAATTTCATTCCATGGTGTACATGTACCATATTTTCTTTATCCAGTCACAATTGATGGGCATTTAGATGGATTCCATGTCTTCGCTATTGTGAATAGTGCCACAATGAACATATGTGTGTATGTGTCTTTATGTCAGAGTGATGTATATTCCTTTAGTTGTATACATAGTAATGAGATTGCTGGGTCGAATAGTAGCTCTGTTTTAAGTCCTTTGAGAAATCTCCAAACTGCTTTCTGCAATGCCTGAACTAATTTATATTTCACCAGCAGAACATAAGCATACCCTTTTCTCCACAGTCTTCCTGCATTTGTTACTTTTTGCTATTTTTATAATAGCTATTTGAACAGGGGTGAGATGGTATCTCATTATAGTTTTGATTTACATTTCTCTGGTGATGAGTGATGTTGAGTATTTATTCATATACTTGTTGGCCTCATATATATCTTATTTTGAGAAGTGTCTGTTCATGTCCTTTACTCACTTTTTAATGTGGTTACTTGCTTTTTTTGTCTGTTGTTTAAATACCGTATAGATTCTAGACATTAGTCCTTTATTTTATTTATTTATTTATTTACTTTTTTTTGGGACAGAGTCTTGCTGTATTGCCCAGGCTAGAGTGTAGTGGCATGATCTCGGGTCACCACAAACCCTGCCTCCCGGGTTCAAGCGATTCTCCTGCCTCAGCCTCCCAAGTAACTGGGACTACAGGCTTGCGCCACCATGCCCGGCTAATTTTTGTATTTTTAGTAGAGACAGGGTTTCACTACATTGGCCAGGCTGGTCTCCAATTCCTGACCTCGTGATCCACTGGCCTCAGCCTCCCAAAGTGCTGGAATTACAGGCATGAGCCACCGCGCCCAGACTAGTCCTTTATTGAATACATATTTTGCAAAAATTTTCTGCCATTCTGTAGGTTGTCTGTTTACTCTGTTGATAGTTTATTTTGCTGTCTAAAAGCTCTTTAGTTTAATTAGGACCCACTTGTCAATTTTTGGTTTTGTTACAGTTGCTTTTGAGGACTTGGTCATAAATTTTTTGTACAGAATGTAAAAAATGATAATTTGGGGTTTTCTTCTAGGATTTTTATAATTTGAGGTCTACATTTAAATATTTGAATCATCTTGAGTTGCTTTTTGTATATAGTGAAAGATAGGGGTGCAGTTTTATTCTTCTGCATACTGCTAGCCAGGTATTTCAGCACAATTTATTGAAAAGGATTCCTTCCCCCATTGCTTGCTTTTATTGAGTTTGTCAAAGATTAGATGGTTGTAGGAATGTGGTTTTATTGCTGGTTTATGTATTCTGTTCCATTATTCTATGTGTATATGTATATATTTTTACTAGTGCCATTCTGTTTTGGTTACTGTAGCCTTATAGTAAAGTTTGAAGTCAGGTAACAAGGTGCCTCTGGGTTTGTTCTTTTTGCTTAGCATTGCTTTGGACATTTGGGTGCTTCTTTGGTTTCATATGAATTTTAAAACATTTTTTTTCTACTCTGTGAAAAAATGACATTAAAAGTTTGATAGGAATAGTTTTGAGTCTGTATATTGCTTTCGGTTGTATGATCATTTTAACAATACTGATTTTTTTTCCAGTCCATGAACAGGGAATGTTTTTCCATTTGTTTTTGTCATCAGTAATTTCTTTCAGCAGTATTTTGTAGTTCTTCATGGAGAGATCATTCACTTCTTTGATTAGATTTATTCCTAGGTATATTTTTTGTGTGACTATTGTAAGTAGAAATGCATTCTTGATTTGTCTCTCAGCTTGAGCACTGTTGATATAAAGAAATGTTACCAATTTTTGTACACCAATTTTGTATCATGAAATTTTACAGAGTCATTTATCAGTTCTAAGAGATTTTTGGTGGAGTCTTTCTTTTTATTGCTTAAACTTTATTTATTTAAGTTTTATTTTAAGGTCGGGGTACATGTGCAGATTTGTTATGTACCTAAACTCATGTCATGGGGGTGTGTTGTACAGATTATTTTGTCATCCATGTATTAAGCCTAGTACCCATTAGTTATTTTTCCTGATCCTCTCCTTCCTCCCGCCCTCCACCCTCCAGTAGGCCTTAGTGTCTGTTGTTTCCCTCTATATATCCATATGTTATTATTTAGCTCAAATTATAAGTGAGAACAAGCTATATTTGGTTTTCTCTTTCTGTGTAAGTTTGCTAAAAATAATGGACTTCAACTCCATACATGTTTCTGCAAATGACATGATCTCATTCTTTTTTATGGCTGCATAGCATTCCATGGTGTATATGTACCACATTTGCTTGATCCAGTCTACCACTGATAAGGCTCTTAGGTTGAGTCCATGTTTTTGTTATTGTGAATAGTGCTGCAATGTACATATGCATGCATGTGTCTTTATGATACAATGACTTACATTCCTTTGGATATATATCCAGTAATGAGATTGCTAAGTTGAATGGTATTACTGTTTTTAGCTCTTCATGGAAATGCCATACCACTTTCCACAATGGTTGAACTAATTTACTCTATCACCAACAGTATACTTGTTCCTTTTTCTCTGCAATCTCACCAGCATCTGTTATTTTTAGCCTTTTTAATAATAGCCATTTTGACTGGTGTGAGATGGTATCTCATTGTGGTTTTGATTTGCATTTCTCTAATGATGAGTGATGTTGAACTTTTCCTCATATGCTTGTTGACCTCATGTATGTCTTCTTTTAAAAGGTGTCTGTTCATGTCCTTTGTCCGCTTTTAATGAGGTTGTTTTATCCTTGTAAATTTATGTTTCTGATAGATTCTGGATATTAGACCTTTGTCAGATGCATAGTTTGCAAAAATTTTCTCCCATTCTGTAGGTTGTGTGTTTACTCTGTTGATAGTTTCTTTTGCTGTGCAGAAGCCCTTTAGTTTATATCTCAGTTTTCAGTTTTTCCTTTCATTGCATTCACTTTTGGTGCCTTCTTCATGAAATCTTTTCTCATTCTTTTGTCCTGAATAGTATTGCCAACGCTGTCTTTGAGAATTTTTATAGTTTTGGTTTTACATTAAAGTTTTTAATTAATCTTGAGTTGATTTTTGCATATGGTGTAAGAAATGGGTCCAGTTTCGATCTTCTGCATATGGATAACCAGTTATCGAAGCACCATTTGGTGAATAGTGAGTCCTTTTCCCATAGCTCATTTTTATCAGTTTTTCTGAAGATCATATGACTTAGGTGTGCAGCCTTATTTCTGGGATCTCCATTCTGTTCCATCCATCTATGTGTCTGTTTTTGTGCCAGTATCATTCTGTTTTGGTTACTGTAGCCTAGCTTTTTCTAGTTCTATGAAGAATGTCATTGCAGTTTGATAGGAATAGCATTGGATCTATAAATTGCTTTGGGCAGTGTGGCCATTTTAACAATATCAATTCTTCCTAAATATGAGCATGGAATGTTTTCCTATTTGTTTGCATCATCTCTGATTTCTTTGAGCAGTGTTTTGCAGTTCTCATTGTAGAAGACTTTCAACTCCCTGGTTAGCAGTATTCCTAGATATTTTATTCTTTTTGTGGCAATTGTGAATGAAATTGTGTTCCTGATATGGCTCTTGGCTTGATCGTCATTGGTGTATAAAAATTCTATTTATCTTTTACAATGATTTTCTATCCTGAGGCTTCACTGAATTTGTTCATCAGCTTAAAAAGCTTTTGAGCTAAGACTATGGGATTGGGATTTTGTAGATGTAGAACCATATCATCTCCAAACAGGGATCATTTGACTTTCTTTCTTCCTGTTTGGATGCCCTTAATTTGTTTCTCTTGCCTTATGGCTCTGGCCAGAACCTCCAATACTATGCTGAATAGGAGTGATGAGAGAGGACATCCTTTGATGAAAGAGGGCATCCTTGTCTTGTGCTGGTTTTCAAGAGGAATGCTTACAGCTTTTTCCCATTAAGTATGATGTTGGCTGTAGGTTTATTATAGATGGCTCATTATTTTCATGCATGTTCTTTCAATAAATGCCTTATAAAGGGTTTTTAAAATGAAGTGGTATAAAATTTTATCAAAATCCTCTTCTGCATCTTTTGAGATAATCATGTGGCTTTTGTCTTTAGTTCTGTTTAGGTGATGAATCACACTTATTGATTTGTGTGTATAGAACCAACTGTTTATTCCAGGGATAAAGCCTCCCTGATGGTGTTTGATAAGCTTTTTGATGTCCTGCTCAATTCATTTTGCCACTCTTTTGTTGTGGATTTTTGCATCAATGTTCATCAAGGATATTGGCTGAAGTTTTTGTTGTTGTTGTTGTATGTTTGCCAGATTTTGGTATCAGGATGATGCTGTCCTCATAAAATGAGTTAGGAAAGAGTCCCTCTTCCTCAATTATTTTGAATAGTCTTGGTAGGAATGGTACCGGCTCTTCTTTATACATCTGGGCAGAGCTTGACCCTTCTTTATACATCTGGGCAGAGCTTGACCCTGAATCAGTCTGGTACTGGACTTTTTTTTTTTTTTTTTTTTTTTTTTATTTGTTTGTAGGCCTTTTATTACTGAACCAACTTCAGAACTCGTTGTTGGTCTGTTGAGGGATTCATTTTCTCCCAGTTTCAGTTTTGGGAGGGTGTATATGTCCAGGAATTTATTCATTCTTTTTTTTTTTAGATTTCCTAGTTTGTTTCGATAGAGGTTTTTATAATATGCTCTGATGGTTATTTGTATTTCTGCAGAGTAGGTAGTAATATCTCCTTTGTTGTTTCTAATTGTATTCATTTGGAAAGTCTCCCTTTTCTTCTTTATTAGTCTAGCTACTCATGTACTTATTTTATTAACTTTTCTAAAAAACAAACTCTTGGATTCCTGGATATTTTGAATTTTTTTTGTGTCTCAGTCTCCTTCAATTCAGCTCTGATTTTGATTATTTCTTGTCTTCTGTTAGCTTTGGGGTTGGTTTGCTTTGCTCTTTGTTCTCTAGTTCCTTTAGTTGTGATGTTAGGTTGTTAAATTGAGATCTTTCTAATTTTTGGATGTGGGCATTTAGTGCTATAAATTTTCCTCTGAGTACTACCTTAGCGTTGTCCCAGAGGTTCTGCTACGTTGTATCTGTGCTCTCATTAGTTTCAAAGAACTTGTTGATTTCTGCCTTTTGTTATTTACTCAAAAGTCTTTCAGGGGCAGGTTATTCAATTTCTATGTAGTTTTATGATTTTGAGCTATTTTCTTAGTCTTGACTTCTAATTACATTGTACTGTGTTCCAAGAGAGTGGCTGTTATGATTTCAGTTGTTTTCATTTGCTAAAGAGTGTTTTATGTCCAATTACGAGGTCGATTTTAGAGTATGTGCCATGTGGTGATGAAAATAATGTATCTACATTCTGTTGTTTTGGGGTGAAGAGTTCTGTGGACGTCTATCAGACCCATTTGATCCAGTGCTGAGTTCAAGTCCTGAATATGCTTTCTAAATCAGGGTGATCCTGTGTTGAGTGCATATATATTTAAGATAGTTAGCTCTTCTTGTTGAATTGAACCCTTTACCATCATGTAATGCCCTTCGTTGTCATTTTTTGATCTTAGTTGGTTTAAAGTCTGTCATTTTCTGAAATTAGGACTGCAACCCCTGCTTTTTTTCTGCTTTTCATTTGCTTCGTAGATTTTTCTCCATACCTTTATTTTTAGCCTATGTGTGTCATTCCATGTGAGACTGGTCTATTGAAGACAGTATACTGTTGGGTCTTGGTTCTTTATCCAGGTAGCCACTCTGTGCCATTTAATTGGGGAATTTAGCTTGTTTATGTTCAAAGTTAGTACTGATATATGTGGATTTGATCCTGTCATCATGATGTTCATTGGTTATTATCCAGATTTTTTTTTTTTTTTTTTTTTGTGGTTGTTTTATAGGGTCACTGATCTGTGTACCTAAGTGTGCTTTTGTAGTGGCTGGTAACAGTCTTTCCTTTCCATATTTAGTGCTTTCTTTAGGAACTGTTGTAAGGCAGGTCTGGTGGTAACTAATTCCCTCAGTATTTGATTGTTTGAAAAGGCTCTTATTTTTCCTTCGCTTGTGAAGCTTAGTTTGGCCAGATATGGCCAATTTCTTGGATGAAATTTCTTTTGTTTAAAAATGTTGAATATTGGTCCCTAGTCTCTTCTGGCTTGTAGGATTTCAGGTGAGAGGTCCACTGTTAGTCTGATAGGCTTCTCTTTATTGGTGACCTGACCTTTCTCTAGAGCTGACTTTAACTTTTTGTTTTTTCATTTTGGCCTTGGAAAATCTGATGGTTATATGTCTGGGGGATGATCTTCATGTGAAGTATGTTACTGGGGTTCTCTACCTTTCTTTAATTTGAATGTTGGCCTCTGTAGCTACAATGGGAAAGTTCTCATGGATGATATTCTGAAATACATTTTCCATGTTTCTTCCATTTTCCCCATCTCGTTCAGAGACACCAATGAGTCATAGTATTGGTCTTATTACATAATTCTATATTTCTCAGAGCTTTTATTTGTTCCTTTTTATTCTTTTTTCTCTATTCTTGCCTGACTGTCTTATTTCAGAAAGCCAGTCTTCAAGCTCTGATATTCTCTCCTCAGTTTGGTCTATTCTGCTATTAATACTTGTGCTTGCATTATAAAATTCTTGTAGTGTGTTTTTTAGCTCTGTCAGGTGGGTTACATTCTTTTCTATTCTGGCTATTTTGTCTGTAAGCTCTTGTACCATTTTATTGTGATTTTTAGCTTCCTTAGATTGGGTTTCAACATATTCTGCATCTCAATGATCTTTGTTCCTATTCATATTCTGAATTTTATTTCTGTCACTTCAGCCACTTCAGCTTTGTTTAGAACCCTTGCTGGAGAAGTAGTGTGGTCATTTGAGGAAAGAAGGCACTTTTTTTTTTGAGTTGTCTCAGTCCTTGCACTGGTTCTTTCTCATCTTTGTGGGCTGATGTTCCTTCAATACTTGAAGTCGCTATCCTTTGGATGGGTTTTTTTTCTTTTATCCTATTTGGTGACCTTGAGGGTATGATTGTGGTATAAGGTAGGTTCAGTTGATTCGCTTCATTTCTGGAAGATTTTAGGGAACTGTGGCTAAGCTCCTAACTCCTGAACTGCTTGCTCTAAATCTGGGAGACCTGTATTGGGCCCTAACTTTGTTCTTTGGCTCCTTGCGGTTAGAAACCCACTGCACTGGGGAATGGAGGTGCTGCCAGACCACTGATAACTACACTCTGATGGGTGGTACTAGCCAGAGTGTTTCATAGGTTGGTGGCAGCAGGATCCATTTTGCATGTCTCAGCAGCAGTGGCAGTGTTAGGACAATGTGGTGTATGATTGTTGGCTGTGGCAGGTGCTGAGATACCTGCTTATGTGTGGGTGTTCACAGCAGTAGTGGAGGCAGGATGGCTCAGGCAATCAGGGTGCCCCCACTGGCAATTGTGTAAGTGGTTGTGCTGGTGGTGGTGTTAGCACAGAAGCAAGGATCTGGTAGGTGCCATTCTTTGGGATCGCTCTGTGCATTCATGGAGGTGAGGGTGATCACTCATGTGAGGGAAAGTTCACTGTTCTCTTTCCCTTGTTTTACTCTGGCAGCAGTGTTGGTGCAGGAATGGGTCACTGGTAGGGGGTCGGGGTGCTGGTGGGCTCTGTGCCCATCAAGGGTCTGACTGCAATGGTGGTATGTTGGTTGTGGGGGTGAAGTGCACTCCCACCAGCAGCAGTGGCAGGTCAGGGTGTGTGTGCCCACATGCTCTATCAGAACATTAAAGCCAAAATCCAGCCCCCCACCATGCCAGAAAAGCAATGTGGGGGGTGGCCATGGGCCTGGGGGAAGCTGCAGTGTAGAGAGGAAATGGGTGGGCTTGTGTGTGATCATGGGTGCCACCCCACTTGAGCTCTCTGCCAGTCAGGCATGGTTCATCATTTCAAAAGCTATGATCTGAGCTCCCAAAGCACTGCAAACAGGCAAATCCAGGCTAGGGTCCCAGGAGACCCCAGCACACCAAGGGGTGCTCAGGTCAGACTGGTCTTGTCTGATGAGCAAGATCACCCTGCAGAGTTCAGGTCTGACATTTCCCCTAGGGCTAAAATCTCCTATGCGAGCAAATTGAGCCTAGGAAGATGGAAATTGCTGGCCATGCTCTGCTACAGATGCTCCTGTAACAAATACTCTGGGACCAATATCAACTGGCATGCTGCCCTTACCACTTCTCTAAGCAGTTCTCTTTGCCAATTCAAGTGTCTATGATGTTTGAGGGGTCTTCTCTTGCCAGAATTCCACAGGCCTGTGGCAAGAGCAACTTGCTTTTTCCCAGTTCAATTCACCCATTTCCCCAAAGTCACTGGCAGACAGAAATGAGTTCTGGTGCACTGTAGCCCCATGCAGTGTTCTCAGCTTCCTCCTGCTTCAGCCTAGCTTCTGTGTCTTCCCTCTGTCCATTCTCCATGCCTTCCCTCTGGAGATCTGTTAGGAGTGTGCTAGTCATCCTAGTCCTAGTCTCTTGGTGGCAATTGTTGCTCCTGGTTGCATGTAGTTGGCCATCTTTTCCCTGCTTCTTAATGGAGTCTTTAGGGGTTTCTTTAGGTATAGATTCTTTGTCAGGAAAGAAAGATAATTTGACTTCTTTTACTATTTGGAAGCCTTTTGTTTCTTTCTCTTGCCTTATTGCTCTGGCTAAGACTTTCGGTACTATGTTGAATAAAAGTGTGGGCATTCTTGTCTTGTTCCATTTCTTATGAAGAATACTTTCAACTTTTGTCCATTCAGTGTGATGCTGGCTGTAGGTTTGTCACAGAAGGCTCTTATTATTTTGAGATATTTTCCTTCAACGCCAAGTTTGTTGAGGATTGTTATCATAAAGAGATGTTGGATTTTATTGAAAGATTTTTCCTGCATATATTGAGATGATTTTATGGTTTTTGTTATTAGTTCTGTTTATGTGGTGAATCTCAGTTATTGGTTTGCATGTGTGGAACCCACCTTGTATCCCAGGAATAAAGCCTACTTGATCATGGAAAACTAACTTTTTGATGTGCTGCCAGATTCAGATTGCTAGTATTTTCTTGAGCACTTTTGCCTTATGTTCTTCAGAGATATTGGCATAGAGTTTTATTTTCTCCTTGTGCCTTTGCCTGATTTTAGCATCAGTGTAATTCTGGTTTTGTAGAGTGAGTTAAAAGGGAGTTCCCTCCTTCTCAATTTATTGGAATAGTTTCAGTAGAATTGGTACCAACTCTTCTTTGTATGTCTAATGGAATTCAACTGTGAATCTATCTGTTCCAGGACTTCGTTTGGTTGGTGGGTTTTTAAATTACTGATTCAATTGTCCAATCTAATATTGGTCTCTTCAGGGTTTCCATTTCTTCCTGATTCAATATTGGAAGGTTGTGAGTTTCCAGAAATTTATTCATTTCCTGTAGATTTTGTACACAGTTTGTGTACATAGTTACTACTAGACTACCCTTATGAGAGATCCTTATGGGAGTTCTAAACATGAAAATGAAAGAATAATATCTGCTACAAGAAAAAATCACTTAACTACAGAGTCTAAAGACTCTACTACAGCAACCATATAACAGAAACTATAAAGCAATCAGCTAACACTTTCAGGATAGGATCAAAACCTCACATATCAATATTAACCTTGAATGTGTAAATGGTGTAAATATCCCACGTAAAAGGTACAAAGTGGTAAGTCAGATAAAAAATAAGACTGATTCATCTGCTGTCTTTAAAAGATCTATCTCACATGTAATGACACCCAAAACATTTTTGAATGCCAAATATCCCCTTGTGAGTACTAAGGATTGTTCTGCAGACAGAGAATGTGAACTGGTGGCAGAATGCTAGAACATTACTATGTATCCACAAGGAATTTAATAGATATTTTCAAATTATGTAAGAAATGCTTTCTCATTAATTTTCAAAAAGATCTTTTATCTGTTTTTCCAACTTTAGAATCACTTTTGTGCTAGAGAATCATGCATGTTATCAATACCCTTCTAGTTAATTTTAAATTATATATTGAAAAACTATAATTGTATCTATTTATGAAATAGAAAGTGATGTTGTGATTTTTAAATATAAGGTGGAATAATTAAGTCAAGTGAAGAAACATGCCCGTCACCTCAAATTGCTAACGGTTTTAGTAATGAAAACATTTGAAATTACTTTAAGTGATTTTGAAATGTGTAGTACTCGATTATTAGCTACATCTACCACGTTGTACAATAGCTCTTTAAAAAGTCAGGCTATTCTGTCTATGGAGTAGCCATTCTTTTATTCCTTTACTTTCTTAATAAACTTGCTTTCACTTTACTGTATGGATTCACCTCAAATTCTTTCTTGCGCAAGATCCAAGAACCCTTTCTTGGGGTCTAGATTGGGACTCCATTCTGGTAACATCTTTCTGATGGGCCCCAAATGGATGATACTGAGGACACCTTTGGCCAAAAGGAAATAGACTGCAGCACCAATTGGCTGACTTTGAGTAAGTTGTGGGGTACCTGGGTAAAGAATGGGATTGGGTTAGAGGTTCAACTTAGAGGTTCAACTTAGAGGAGTAGGAGTCTCTTCTAAGACAGAGAGGGTTAAAGACTCCTCTTAATAAAAAGCAAAAATGCTTGACCGAACTTGGGTTCAGGGATCAACTTAGGAATGTTAGAGCCCTCCCAAATATTTAGGGAGGTGGAGGTCCCCCTTCTCAGTAAAGTCCCTATTGACTAAGAATGGGTTTGGCAGTAAGAGATGTTAACTCCTATTCTCTTTGGATTAATCTGCCTTGCACTCTTTGCTGATGTCTGTGGATGACAGGATTTGGCATGTACAGGGTCATGGGACATGGGAGCTTTGCTTCTTCCCAAAGCGGAAAACTTGAGAGCTAATGGAACTGGTGAAAGAGGTCTCTTTGCTACCGACAAACCTGGACTTTTGATTCACAGTCGCTGCAATAGGTGGGTCTTTCTCTGGCCTCCCTGAGCTCCTTGCCTTTCCCACTCTGCCACAGGCAATGCTTCTCTCCCTTCCTCTCCTTTCTCTTTTCTATATTTTCTGTTACTCAGGGTGACCGTCTTGCCCAGAGACCGCATGTTGAAACTCTTTCAATACACTCTGAATAAATTAAAGATGACAGGACACAACCTGGAGCAAATTTAAGTCTTGCCAGTTTGATACTGGGTGCTAAGCAGAGTGGGTAATATCTGTTTTGCTACATGTATTTTGCTCTGGCTGGAATGGAAAATGTTAATCTAGCTTCCCCAGGCAGTCCGTTGGGGGAAAACTTGCAAAATTGAGAGGATTTTGCTTTTCATTCCGTGATTTTCCTTTGTGTTGTGGCTTGGCTCCCAGGGCAATGGTGTAGCGGGCTGGGTCGCTAGCGCTGCTCAGGGAAAGAAAACCCAGAAGCATGGCAAGCCAGCAAAAGGGTATGAATTTCTTACCAGTCAGGTTTCCAGCTTCTCTGTGCAAACTGGTTGAAGGAATGATAAAAATCACTCTTTATCTCCTCTGTAAAGTCTTAATTAATGAGCAAAAGGATTCAAGAGGCTAGTCTTAAGCTGTAGTGAATTTGTTATACTTTGTGCTATGAATTTGTCTTTCTGTATCTTTCTGTCAGAAAGAGGGGTCCCTTAGGATAGAACATGGGCCTAGGACTCCTGTAAGCCTGCTGTTCAAGATGACGTACCAAACTGGTCAGTTACAAACTATGCTACACTTCCCTGAAAAAACAAAAACAAAACAAAACAAAACAAAAACCTAGATGAAGTTTCCTTCTCATCTTTTTTTCATGTTCTTGGGAGCTTGACCTTGAAACCATTTGGTGGTACTTTCTCTTGGTCTCTGCCATCCAGGGAACAGGAATTTTGGGGTTCATGTCATAATTAGCCCTAAAAATTATCTCGAGCAGTTAAAAGGCTTTGCAAGCTCAAAATTGGCCTGCTCTAGGCTCCCTCTGGGAAGAGTAATGAAAGCTGCCCAATGCTGTAGTCTGGCAGTTAAGGCTTTGCCATTTTACAATGGTACCCGGGTTCTTTTCTCAGCTTAGGGAACGAGTCCTTTCTCATTTGATATCGGTGTGACCTTTACAATTTGTTGATCTATTCCCCTCCAAGAACCGTCTTGAATTTTCCTTTCTCTGAGCTACCTTTGAGGAGTCTAGATTTTGTAAAAACTCTTACCACCTCTTTGAAAATACCTTGTATACTCGTTGTTAAGTTATAACCTTAGTAAAGGCTTATTGGTTTCACTTGAGAGGTTAATTTTGGTAAAGCTAAAAAGCCAGAAATATTGGCTGTTTGGCTGTTGGGTAATAGATTTAAAAGAACTTTCTTTTTTAAGCACTATGGTTAAAAAGTCAGCTTAATTAAAAGTGGATATACAAACTCCAACAGCCTGGGACTCCGTCAGAAAAAAAGAGGAGGCGCCACAGAGCCCATTTTGAAAAAATCCTCTGTCCCTCTGACTTCCTTATGAAACCCTAGGAATTCGAAGTGGATAGATCCTTCTCAAAATCTAAGGCTTTGTTCCATTTTGCATTGCATTATCTGATGTATTATACTTTGGGGGTATCAGAAATTACTTCATACTATGAGAGAGCTTTGATGTATAATAACAAGGTAGGAAATATACTTTTGGGGATAGCTCATGGAAGTTATGAGGGAATACTCCACTCTGCACATTTGGATCAGAGAAGCATGCTCTTAGCTACCTGGAAGGTATGGAAGTGTCCCCACACTGCCACTGAGAGATAAGACTCCCGTGGGGGATGGGGCAATCACAGACTGGGCTGATTGGGTTGCTTTGTAATGAAATGCATGGTAAGATCATTGCACTGTGTTGTTTCATAGCATTTCCCTTTTTGGAGATCTAAGATTTGATATAAAAATGGGACCCTTAATTTTGGGGGATCTGTTTTTGCCTTCCAGTTGTGCCAGCTCATTAAGTCAGAGAAACTGGCACTGTTCCTCCAAGAGCTCCACTCTGAAGCCAGTAATCCAACTAAAAATTCAGCAAATGAAAAATCTTATAACTACTGGATCTTCTTCTGTCTCTCTGTGCATTTATATGTGTTGTGTGTGTGATGTTTATACATAAAGGTGCTCAAATTAAAGGGCTTAAAAATATTTTTTCAGAAAAGCAAAAAGCGTAATGCTCTTTGGTTTACGTGACTTAAATAATTTTGAAAAATAAAAACAATTTTACATGCAAGATATGTAAGGAAAGTGAAATGTGTTTTTGGTGAAAGATTATAAGAAGGTATAGGAATGTAGATTTTTCTGCCTAGATTAAAGGGTTAAAGGATTGTTTTAAGTTAGAGAGGAAAAAGCTGAAGGTTTCGGCAAGTTGTGAAAGGTTTGTGAAAAATTAATCTTGTAAAAGAAATTCTGCGTGTGAACATATTGGCTAAAGTTAAAGGAGTATTATTCAGTTTTTTCATAAATTGAACATTGGAATAAACGCACAACAGGGTTTTCTGAGAGCAATGACCTGATCTTTAATAAAAAAATTGTAAAGGGTTATAAAAGTTTATAAGACTCTTACTTATAGTCATATTGATTAAGATTGGATACATTTGTTTATAAGGTTTTATTAAGAATTAGGTTTGACATCAATAGTACACTAATGCAATGGTGAAATATGGTTTATTTGGTATAAAAATCATACAGGAAACATTGTCAAAAATGAAATGGTGTTTGGCTTTCTTTGGACTGTATTTGTATAAATATGTTTTTGGTATGTGTTCCTAATTTGTGAGAAACTCCTATAATTCTGATGTGACTTAGTGTATGTTATTAATAGTTATAATCGTTGTGTAAAATTGTTGTATGCTACAGAAGGAACCAAAGTTTCCTTATCAATTGTGGCTTTAATAGTGGCTGTCCTAAGACTTTTTGTCATACACAGAAATTTGTCTTGTTTTGGTCCTCTTTAGAAGGTTGTTTCATAATCAACTATAGAACTCTAACAGGTGTTTTTAAATGCAGGTTTCTGATAACTTTGGAGATTGTGACATTAGAATAGAAGAAAAAAACTTTCAGGACTCTGATGGAGAGCTGAAATATTCATGATTATCAAGCAGGATAGGTGATAACTGCATGGACTGAACTAATAGAAGACTGAATTAATCTTTTTGACTTTTTGCTTAAAACATTGCTAATCCTAAACTATCACAAGAACAGAAAACCAAACACCGCATGTTCTCACTCATAGGGGGAACTGAACAATGAGATCACTTGGACTCGGGAAGGGGGACATCACACACCGGGGCCTATTATGGGGAGGGGGGAGGGGGGAGGGATTGCATTGGGAGTTATACCTGATGTAAATGATGAGTTGATGGGTGCAGCACAGCAACATGGCACAAGTATACATATGTAACAAACCTGCACGTTATGCACATGTACCCTAGAACTTAAAGTATAATAATAATTAAAAAAAAAAACATTGCTAATCCTTTGTTTTATTTTTCAGAGTCAAGAAAACTTTTTTTGGGGAGCTATATACAGCTTTTAACAATTGAGTAAACTATACTCCTGTGAACAAAATTTGGAGGATTTTTTTTCTCTCTACCTGATTTCTCCAGTATTCGGAAACTAGTTGTGATTATACTTAACTTATGGCAACATAGCTATTTGCATAAGTACAATAAAAATCTATTTTCCTTTGCAGCAGGACACAACTGGAGAAACCAGTTATTTTACCAATGCTTTGACTGGAATGTTGTGCTTTTCTTTAAGAAATTCGACTTGACTTATAGAGCCAATAAAAGCCCCTTGCGAAAACTGGCCTCCTACCTTGTCTACACAGTACCTGTGCAGAGTTCCTTACCTGTGGTAAGTAAAGACTGTCACTTTCTGACAGGCCCAGGAGCCCCAAGTTTATATTAGATCCTCAGGAGGAGAAGAATTTACCCAACTCACAGGCATTTGATGCCACAAACCCATGGCTGTGTTCAGCTTTAAAAAATGTCATATCTGAGATTCCTTATGGAACAGAGTTCCATCAAAGCCAATTTAAAAAGAGCTTATGTGACAAATAATTATTCTTGCTGCACTTTATACAAATAATCAGGCCAAGTATAATAATCCAAATTGGTCTTACCATGATTTATCTTTAGTACAAATGGGAGACTGGAGAGAGAAAAGTTATGTTTCAAAAACTATGTTATCTAATAGTTATTAGACAACATAGTTATCTGCAATTTAGACTGATTGCTTATTTCTGTGAATCAACCAGTGATCTCTGGCTGCATCCCAGAAGAAACAAGAGGGATAGGTAATATAAAAATCCGGATCAGTATTAATATTCTAATTCTAAACACATATTGGAATCATCTAGCAACCCCATATCAGCTTGGTTCCAACGGTTGCACAGTTCATGGACTGCCTTCTTATTTAGTTACTTTGGATAATTTTGCTTATTTTGCTTTATTGTTGTAGAATATAGTGCTGTTGTACTCTTTGTATAGGAACACAAGATAAGTTTACTGAATGTCTTCTTAAATTGAACACTTATTAATCTTCCAGATATCACCTTTTGTTGGAACTCAGAGTTATGAATGCCCCTTGACATACCGAAGCTTTCTGACTGAGCTCCTCTGTATCCCAAATACGAGAGACCTTAATAGTTAGGGAGGAATATTATTGCCCCTGTTCAGCCTGAAGAAGCTACAGAAGACAAATTTTCATCCCTCTACAATGCTTAGGATTAAGTGTTCTCTTACAAAAGGGAGGGGAGAAATATGCAAGAGGTGTTTGAACCAGAGCAACTCTATCTTGAATACGGGCTGGGTAAAATAAGGCTGAGACCTACTGGGCTGCATTCCCAGGATGTTAAGACGTTTTTAGTCACAGGATGAGATAGAACGTTGGCACAAGATACAGGTCATAAAGACTTTGCTGATGAAACAGGCTACAGCAAAGAAGCCAGCCAAAACCCACCAAAGTTAAGATGGCAACAAGAGTGATCTCTGGTCATCCTCACTGCTCATTATACACTAATGATAATGCATTAGCATGCAAAGAGACACTCCCACCAATGCCATAATAGTTTACAAATGCCGTGGCAACGTCAGGAAGTTACCCTATATGTTCTAAAAAGGGAAGAAACACTCAGTTTTGGGGATTGCTCACCCCTTTCCCAGAAAACTCATGAATAATACACCCCTTGCTTAGCATATAATCAAGAAGTAATAATATCTTCAGTTGAACAGCTCAAGCCACTGCTCTGCTTACAGAGTAGCCATTCTTTTATTCCTTTACTTTCCTAATAAACTTGCTTTCACTTTACTGTAAAAGTAAATAAATAAATGTTAAACTTATTTTTCCTATCTCACAGGCTTTGTACCCTTAGACTAGTATCTTTCCATTCTGTCTACCCCTAGCTTATGGTAACCAGCATTCTACTCTCTGCTTCTATAAGCTAAATCATTTTAGATTCCATGTATAAATGAGAATATACAGCATTTGTCTTTCTGTGTTTGGCTTATTTCACTTATCTCAATGTTCTCCAATTTCATCCTTGTTGAAAATTAAAAAAAAAAATCTTCATTTTAAAGAGCTAAATAGGAGCGAGTTGGGTGTGGTAGTTGGGGGTGCTGGAAGAATGAGGAGGCAGTGAATCACTTATAAATGATGGCAAAGGAGGAGCCAAAGCCGAAACTCCAGGAGGGTGAGTGAGTGCTGCACTCTCTTCGGCCTCTTTTTTATGAAGCAAAGTGCGTAGAGGTTGCCATAAAGGACAAACAAGTGAAATACTTTGTACATTACAATTGTTGGAATAAAAATAGGGTTGAATCATTCCAGAGAACAGAGTAGTCAAATACGTGGACACCAATGTGCAGAAACAGAACTTTAAAAAGTCAGTCAGGAACAACATGCAGAGGGAAAGATGAGAGGGGCTGCCCCAGGAAATAAGACATCTTGTGTGCAACAGAAAAATATTGACGTGAAAACAAAAAAGAAGAAACAGAAAAAACCTGGAAATGGAGATGGTGACAGTAGCAGTGAGATTCTGCAGCCTTTTTGGAAGAAAAGGGCCTGGGTAGATCCTACTCTTGAAAATGAGGAAACATTTATGAACAGAGTTGAAGATAAAATAAAGTTCCTGAAGAGCTAAAACTATTGCTTGTTGATGACTGGGACTTAATTACCAGGCAAAAACAGCTGTTTTATCTTTCTGCAAAGAAGAATGTGGGTTTCACTATAAAGGATTATGCAAATTACAAGAAATCTCATGGAAACACAGATAATGACTATGCTGTTAATGAAGTTATGCCAGGGATAAAAGAATACTTCAACGTAATGTTGGGCACCCACCTACCCTACAAATCTGAGACAACTGTATGCTGAAATTCTTGCAGATCACCCTGATGCAGCCATTTTCCCGGTATATAAAGTGCCATATTTACTGAGATTATTTGTATAAATTGGAGCAATGTTGGCCTATACACTACTGGATGAGAAGAGCCTTGCTTTATTACTGAATTATCTTCATGATTTCCTAAAGTACCTGCAAAGAATTCTGCAACTTTGTGTAGGGCCAGTGATTATCAAGTGGCTCCTCTTGAGTACCATTGTAAAGCTGTGTGAGAGGCACTATCACTCACTTATGTTTGGATCTCTGTAAACATATTTTTTGTTCTTAGACTTTCTCTTGTACAAATGACGTATTTTGAAGATGTTAGTGTATAACAGAATTGATGCTTGTTTTCTGTTTGATTTTAAACAGAGAAAATAAAAGTGGTTATAGTTCGTTTTTTCTTTTCTTACTTTTTTAAAATTTCAAAGTTGCTAGTGGTGTATTCAGTGATGGATGACAGAGAAACATGCTATAGAGTGTTTTATTGCCTAGTTTATGAAGCTGCATTTGAATGCTGCTGTTTCTATTCCTTTGACACTATGCCCTTTTATAATACATGGTAATCCTATATGACAAAATGCTCTGATTCCTAATACCAAAGGTTCAATTCATTGTAACAAGTGAACACACTCATTCATTTGTGCTTCTTTTTTTACGGTGCGTAAAGAGCTCATCCTTTGCAAGCCATCCATGTTGTTCTTCAGAGTTTTATCTTTGTTCAAATTGTTGGAGAATGGTGGCTTGTTTCATGGTTTTTATGTTTGTGTCTAATGTAAATTTTAACAAAACAGACACAATGTATGTATACCTAGTTTTCTGGAAGGGTCAGTCTTTTAGGAATTGTTTTTAAAATCTTTAATAAAAATTTTTAAAAATTCCAAAAAAGCTAAGTAGTATTACACTGTATGTATATCTATATGTAGATATGTAGATATAGATATAGATCTATGTATATTTATATCTATCTATCTATCTATCTATCTATCACATTTTCTTTATCCATTTTTGTGTTGATGGACACAGGTTGATTCTATAACTTGGCTATTGTGAACAGTGCTGCAATGACATCTCTGAAATACTGATTCTAAATGTTTTGGGTAAATTCCTAGAAGTGGGATTGCTGGATCATATGGTAATTTTATTTTTAGTTACTTGAGGAGTCTCCACACTGTTTTTCATAATGACTGTACTAATTTTTATTTCCCCCAATAATGTACAAGTGTTCCCTTTTCTCTCCATCCCTGCCAAAACTTAATCTTTGTCTTTTTGATAATAGCCATTCTAACAGAAGTGAGGTGATATATCAATGTTGTTTTAATTTGCATGTCCTTAATGATTAGTGATGTTGAGGGCTTTTTCACATCTGTGGGCCATCTGTATGTCTTCTTTTAAAAGTGTCTATTCAGGTTTCTAGCCCATTTCTTTTTAAAAAGTGAGTTAAATTTTATTTTATTATTTGAAGTTAATGTGATTATTTAATACATTCATATAATTTGTAAAGTTGAAATCAGTGTGCTTGGCATATCTATCACTCTAAAAAAGTTGTGTTTTCTTTATGTTAGAACTATTCAAATTCTTTCTTCTAGCTATTTTATAGTAATACACTAGATTATTGTAAACTATGGTCATGCTGACAATCTATCTAACACTAGGTCTTATTTTTTTTCTATCCAAGCATATATTTGTACCTATTAATCAACTTCTCTTTATCCTCCCTACCCTGTACTATTCCTGGCCCGTGGTAATCCCTTATCTGCTCTCTATCTTCATAAGATCCACCTTTTTACCTTCCATGTATAAGTGAGAACATGCAGGATTTGTCTTTCTGTGCTTGGCTTATTAAACTCAACAATAATGACCTCCAGTCTCATCCATGTTTTTTGCCTATTTCTTAATGGAATTGTTTGTTTTCTTTCTATGGAGTTCGTTGAGTTCTTTATAGACTGTGGTCATTAACTGCTTATCAAATATATGGCTTTCAAATATTTTATCCATATGAGTAGGTTGTCTCTTCACTGTATTGTTTCCTCTGTTGCACAGAAATGTTTTATTTCAATGTAATCCCATTTGTCTATTTTTGCTTTTGGAGTCAAGTATTAAATAACATTGCCCAGGCCCCTATGCTTTCTTCTAATGGGTTTTGTAGTTTTAGGTCTCATGTTTAAGTCTTTAATTTATTTTGAGTTAATTTTTTATGATGTGTGAGACAAGGGTCAAATTTTATTGTTTTGTATATGGATATTTGGTTTCCCCAACACCATTTATCGAAGAGATTGTCCTTTTCTCATTGTACATACTTGAAACCTTTGTTGAAAGTCAATAGACCATATATATGTGAGTTTATTCATTTATTTCTGGGCTCTATATTCTGATCCATTTTTTGATGCGTCTACTTTTATTTCAGATCCATGCTGTTTGAATTACCACCATGTTGTAGGATAGTTTAAAATCAGGTAGCATGATATCTCCAGCTCTGTTCTTTTTGTTCATAATTGTCTTAACAATTGGAGATTTTAGGATTTTTTTCTATTTTTAAGAAAAATGACATTGGAATTGTGCTGAATTTTTAGATCACTCTGAGTGGTATAAACATTAAAAAAATAATTCTTTAAATCCATAAACATGGGCTAACTTTTTATTTACTTATGTTTTTCAATTTCTTTCATAAATGTTTTTATAGTTTTCATTATATATATCATTTGCTTTGGTTAAATTTGTTCCTAAGTAATTCATTTATTTATTTTTTGGAATAGTTATTGTAAATGGAATATCTCTCTTGATTTATTTTTCAGATAGTTCATTGTTAATGTAAAGAAAATCTATTGATTTTTGTTTCTTGATTTTGTATTCTGAAACTTTACTAAATTTGTTTACCTGTTCTAGTTTGTTAGTGACATATTTAGAATTTTTTCCATATAATATGACATCTGCAGATAGCAATTTCTTTCTCATTTAGATGACTTTTATTTCGTCTCTAGCGTTATTTCTCTGACAAGGACTTTCAATACTATGTTGAGTGGAAGTGGCAAAAGTGGGCATTTTTCTATTATTCTGGATATTAGGATACATGTAGAATGAAAGTCAAAGAATAGAAAAAGGTATTCCATGCAATGAAAACCCAAAGAGATTTGGGGTAGAAATATTTATATAAAGTAAAATAAACTTTATGTAAAAGCAACTGCAAAAAGAGAGACAGAAACATTTTATAATACCAAAAAGATCAATTTGTTAAAAGAATATATATATGAAATTGCAATTTTACATGTACCCAATATTGGAGCACCTAAATACTAAAGGCAAATACTAAAGAATCTGAAGAGATAGATTGCAATACAATAAGAGTAGGGTACTTAAATACCCCACTTTCAATAATTATCAGGTATTCAAACAGAAAATTAATAAAAAACAGAAGACTCAAAAAACAGTTTTGATCAAATGGAAACAAAAGACATACAGAGAATATTCCATCAAGCAGGACTATAATACACACTCTTTTCAAGTGCCCATGAAACATTCTCCAGGATAGACCATAGGTTAAGCCACAAGAGGAGTCATAGAAATTTTAAGAAAACTTAAATCATATGAAGTAACTTTTCAGATGACAATGGTATAAAACCAGAAATCAATAACAGAAGAAATTAAAAAAATTCACAAATACATGGATATTAAACGTGTTCATGAACAACCAAGGAGTCAATAAAAAATTTTAAAAGGAAACTGAAAAACATTTTGAGACAAAAATGAAAACATACCAAACTTATGGAATGCAGCAACAATAGTTTTAAGAGAAAAGTATATTATAATAAATGCTCACATGAAAAAAGAAAGGTCTCAAATACATAACCTAACATTATACCTCAGTGGAATAACTCAAGATGGATTAAAGACTTAAATGCAAAGCCTGAAACCATAAAAACCCTGGAAGAAAACCTAGGCAATACCATTTAGAACGTAGGCATGGGCAAAGACTTCATGACTAAAACACCAAAAGCAATTGCAAGCAAAGCCAAAATTGATAAATGAAATCTAATTAAACTAAAGAGCTTCTGCACATCAAAAGAAACTATCATCAGAGTGAACAGGCAACCTATAGAATGGGAGAATATTTTTGCAATCTACCCATCTGACAAAGGTCTAATATCCAGAACCTACAAGGAACTTAAACAAATTTACAAGAAAAAAAACCCAAAACAACCTTATTAAAAAGTGGGTGAAGGATATGAACAGACCCTTCTCAAAAGACAAAATCTATGCGGTCAAGAAACATATGAAGAAAAGCTCATCATCACTGGTCATTAGAGAAATGCAAATCAAAACCTCAATGAGCTAGCATCTCATGACAGTAAAAAGGGCAATCATTAAAAAGTCAGGAAACAACAGATGCTGGAGATGAATAGAAGAAATGGGAACATTTTTACACTGTTGGTGGGAGTGTAAATTCGTTCAATCATTGTGGAAGACAGTGTGTCAATTGCTCCAGGATCTAGAACTAGAAATACCATTTGACCCAGCAATCCCATTACTGGGTATATACCCAAAGGATAATAAATCATTCTACTATAAAGACATATGCACACGTATGTTTACTGCAGCACTATTTACAATAACAAAGACTTAAAACCAGACCAAATGCACCTCAATGGTAGACCGGATAATGAAAATGTGGCACATATATACTATGGAATACTATGCAGCCATAAAAAAGAATGAGTTCATGTCCTTTGCAGGAACATGGATGAAGCTGGAAACCATCATTCTCAGCAAACTAACACAGGATCAGAAAACCAAACACCACATGTTTTCACTCATAAGTGGCAGTTGAACAATGAGAACACATGGACACAGGGAGAGGAACATCACACACCTGTCGGGGGGTGTGGGGGCCCCCACGACCTGGTGTTGGGTCTGATCACCCCAACACTCAACACAATAATAACTGTATATGATAAGGCAACAACATTGTATTCCTTGTTGAAAAATTAAAACCCTTTTATCTAAGATCCAGAACAACACAGGGATGCCAACTCTCACCACTTAAATTCAACATAGTGAAACAAAAAGCAGCAGAAACCTCTGCAGATGTAAAAGTCCCTGTCTGACAGCTTTGAAGAGAGCAGTGGTTCTCCCAGCATGGAAGTTGAGATCTGAGAACGGACAGACTGCCTGCTCAAGTGGGTCCCTGATCCCTGAGTAGCCTAACTGGGAGACATCCCCCACTAGGTGCAGACAGACACCTCACACCTCACACAACTGGGTCACCCCTGAGATGAAGCTTCCAGAGCAAGAATCAGACGGCAACACTCGCTGTTCAGCAATATTCTATCTTCTGCAGCCTCCGCTGCTGATACCCAGACAAACAGGGTCTGGAGTGGACCTCAAGCAAACTCCAACAGACCTGCACCTGAGGGTCCTGGCTCTGAGAAGGAAAACTAACAAACAGAAAGGACACCCATAAAAAAACCCCATCAGTACATCACCATCATCAAAGACCAAAGACAGAGAAAATCACAAAGATGGGGAAAAAGCAGTGCAGAAAAATTGGAAATTCAAAAAATCAGAGCGCATCTCCCCCTCCAAAGGAATGCAGCTCATTGCCAGCAACGGAACAAAGCTGGACAGAGAATGACTTAGATGAGTTGACAGAAGAAGGCTTCGGTTGATCAAACATCTCAGAGCTAAAGGAGGAACTACGTAACCAGTGCAAAGAAACTAAAAACCTTGAAAAAAGAATTGAAGAATGGATAAGTAGAATAATCAATGCAGAGAAGACCATATAAGAACTGATAGAGATGAAAACAATGACATGAGAACTACGTGACAAATGCACGAGCTTCAGTAACCGACTCGATCAACTGGAAGAAAGAGTATCAGTGATTGAAGATCAAATGAATGAAATGAAGCGAGAAGAGAAGTGTAGAGAAAAAAGAGTAAAAAGAAATGAACAAAGCCTCCCAGAAATATGGGATTATGTGAAAAGACCAAACCTACGTCTGATTGGTGTGCCTGAAAGTGACGGGGAAAATGGAACCAAGTTGGAAAACACTCTGTAGGATATCATCCAGGAGAACTTCCCCAACCTAGTTAGGCAGGCCAACATTCAAATCCAGGAAATACAGAGAACGCCACAAAGATACTCCTCGAGAAGAGCAACTCCAAGACACATAATTGCCAGATTCACCAAAGTTGAAATGAAGGAAAAACTCTTAAGGGCAGCCAGAGAGAAAGGTCGGGTTACCCACAAAGGGAAACCCATCAGACTAACAGCAGATCTCTCAGCAGAAACTCTCCAAAGCAGAAGAGAGTGGGGGCCAATATTCAACATTCTTAAAGAAAAGAATTTTCAACCCAGAATTTCATATCCAGCCAAACTAAGTTTCATAAGTGAAGGAGAAATAAAATCCTTTACAGACAAGCAAATGCTTAGAGATTTTGTCACCACCAGGCCTGCCCTACAAGAGATGCTGAAGGAAGCACTAAACATGGAAAGGAACAACCGATACCAGCCATTGCAAAAACATGCCAAAATATAAAGTCCATCAATGCTAGGAAGAAACTGCATCAATCAACGAGCAAAATAACCAGCTAATATCATAATGACAGGATGAAGTTCACATATAACAATATTAACTTTAAATGTAAATGGACTAAATGCTCCAATTAAAAGACACAGACTGGCAAATTGGATAAAGAGTCAAGACTCATCAGTTTACTGTATTCAGGAGACCCATCTCACATGCAGAGACACACATAGGCTCAAAATAAAGGGATGGAGGAAGATCTACCAAGCAAACGGAAAACAAAACAAAACAAAAAAAAGCAGAGGTTGCAATCTTAGTCTCTGATAAAAGAGACTTTAAACCATCAAAGATCAAAAGAGACAAAGAAGGCCATTCCAGAATAGTAAAGGGATCAATTCAACAGGAAGAGCTAACTATCCTAAATATATATGCAACCAATACAGGAGCACCCAGATTCATAAAGCAAGTCCTTAGAGACTTACAAAGAGACTTAGACTCCCATACAATAATAATGAGAGACTTCAACACCCCACTGTCAACATTAGACAGATCAATGAGACAGAAAGCTAACAAGGATATCCAGTAATTGAACTCAACTCTGCATCAAGAGGACCTAATAGATATCGACATAACTCTCCACCCCAAATCAACAGAATATACATTGTTCTCAGCACCACATCACACTTATTCCAAAATTGACCACATAGTTGGAAGTAAAGCACTCCTCAGCAAATGTAAAAGAACACAAATTATAACAAACTGCCTCTCAGACCACAGTGCAATCAAACTAGAATTCAGGACTAAGAAACTCAATCAAAACTGCTCAACTACATGGAAACTGAACAACCTGCTCCTGAATGACTACTGGGTAAATAACGAAATGATAGCAGAAAGAAAGATGTTCTTTGAAACCAATGAGAACAAAGATACAACATACCAGAATCTCTGGGACACATTTAAAGCAGTGTAAAGAGGGAAATTTATAGCACTAAATGCCCACAAGAGAAAGCAGGAAAGATCTAAAATTGACACTCTAACATCACAATTAAAAGAGCTAGAGAAGCAAGAGCAAACACATTCAAAAGCTGGCAGAAGGCAAGAAATAACTAAGATCAGAGCAGAACTGAAGGAGATAGAGACACAAAAAACCCTCCAAAAAATCAATGAATCCAGGAGCTGGTTTTTTTAAAAGATCAACAAAATTGGTAGACCACTAGCAAGACTAATAAAGAAGAAAAGAGAGAAGAATCAAATAGATGCAATAAAAAATGCTAAAGGGGATATCACCACCGACCCAACAGAAATACAAACTGCCATCAGAGAATACTATAAACACCTCTACGCAAATAAACTTGAAAACCTAGAAGAAATGGATAATTTCCTGGAAACTTACACTCTGCCAAGACTAAACCAGGAAGAAACTGAATCCTTGAATAGACCAATAGCAGGCTCTGAAATTGAGGCAATAATTAATAGCCTACCAACCAAAAAAAGTCCAGGACCAGACGGATTCACAGCTGAATTCTTCCAGAGGTACAAGGAGGGGCTGTTACCATTCCTTCTGAAACTATTCCAATCAATAGAAAAAGAGGGAATCCTCCCTAACTCATTTTATGAGGCCAACATCATCCTGATACTGAAGCCTGGCAGAGACAAAACAAAAAAAGAGAATTTTAGACCAATATCCCTGATGAACATCCATGCAAAAATCATCAATAAAAGACTGGCAAACCGAATCCAGCAGCACATCAAAAAGCTTATCCACCATGATCAAGTTGGCTTCATCCCTGGGATGCAAGGCTGGTTCAACATACACAAATCAATAAACGTAATCCAGCATATAAACAGAACCAAAGACAAAAACCACATGATTATCTCAATAGATGCAGTAAAGGCCTTTGACAAAATTCAACAGCCTTCATGCTAAAAACGCTCAATAAATTCCGTATTGATGGAACATATCTCAAAATCATAAGACCTATTTATGACAAACCCACAGCTAATATCATACTGAATGGGCAAAACCTGGAAGCATTCCCTTTGAAAACTGGCACAAGACAGGCATGCCCTCTCTCACCACTCCTATTCAACATAGTGTTGGAAGTTCTGGCTAGGGCAATTAGGCAAGAGAAAGAAATCAAGGGTATTCAGTTAGGAAAAGAAGAAGTCAAATTGTCCCTGTTTGATGATGACATGATTGTATATTTAGAAAACCCCATCATCTCAGCCCAAAATCCTCTGATGCTGATAAGCAACTTCAGCAAAGTCTCAGGATACAAAATCAACGTGCAAACATCACAAGCATTCTTATACACCAATAACAGACAAACAGAGAGCCAAATCATGAATGAACTCCCATTCACAATAGCTTCAAAGAATATAAAATACCTAGGAATCCAACTCACAAGGGATGTAAGGGACCTCTTCAGGGAGAACTACAAACCATTGCTCAGTGAAATAAAAGAGGACACAAACAAATGGAAGAACATACCATGCTCATGTATAGCAAGAATCAATATTGTGAAAATGGCCATACTGCCCAAGGTAATTTATAGATTCAATGCCATCCCCATCAAGCTACCAATGACTTTCTTCAGAGAATTGGAAAAAACTGCTTTAAAGTTCATATAGAACCAAAAAAGAGCACACATTGACAAGACAATCATAGGCCAAAAGAACAAAGCTGGAGGCATCATGCTACCTGATTTCAAAGTATACTACAAGGCTACAGTAACCAAAACAGCATGGTACCGGTACCAAAACAGAGATATAGACCCATGGAACAGAACAGAGACCTCAGAAATAATACTACACATCTACAGCCATCTGATCTTTGACAAACCTCAGAAAAACAAGAAATGGAAAAAGGATTCCCTATTTAATAAGTGGTTCTGGGAAAATTAGCTAGCCATAAGTAGAAAGCTGAAACTGGATCCTTTCCTTACTTCTTCTTTTTTTTTTTTTTTTTGAGACGGAGTCTTGCTCTGTCACTCGGGCTGGAGTGCAGTGGCCGGATCTCAGCTCACTGCAAGCTCCGCCTCCCGGGTTTACGCCATTCTTCTGCCTCAGCCTCCCATGTAGCTGGGACTACAGGCACTCGCCACCTCGTCCAGCTAGTTTTTTGTATTTTTTAGTAGAGACGGGGTTTCACCGTGTTAGCCAGGATGGTCTCGATCTCCTGACCTCGTGATCCGTCCGTCTCAGCCTCCCAAAGTGCTTGGATTACAGGCTTGAGCCACCGCGCCCTGCCTTTCCTAACTCCTTATACGAAAATTAATTCAAGAGGGATTAGAGACTTAAATGTTAGACCTAAAACCATAAAAAGCCTAGAAAAAAACTTAGGTAATACCATTCAGGACATAGGCATGGGCAAGGACTTCATGTCTAAAACACCAAAAGCTATGGCAACAAAAGCCAAAATTGACAAATGGAATCTAATTAAACTAAAGAGCTTCTGCACAGGAAAATAAACTACCATCAGAGTGAACAGGCAACCTACAGAATGGGAGAAAATTTTTGCAATCTACTCATCTGACAAAGGGCTAATATCCAGAACCTACAAAGAATTCAATCAAATTTACAAGAAAAAAAACCAAACAACCCCATCAAAAAGTGGGCAAAGGATATGAACAGACATTTCTCAAAAGAAGACATTCATACAGCCAACAGACACATGAAAAAATGCTCAGCATCACTCACCATCAGAGAAATGCAAATCAAAACCACAATGAGATACCATCTCACACCAGTTAGAATGGTAATCATTGAAAAGTCAGGAAACAACAGGTGCTGGAGAGGATGTGGAGAAATAGGAACACTTTTACACCGTTGGTGGGACTGTAAACTAGTTCCACCATTGTGGAAAACAGTGTGGCGATTCCTCAAGGATCTAGAACTAGAAATAGCATTTGACCCAGCCATCCCATTACTGGAGATATACCCAAAGGATTATAAATCATGATACTATAAAGACACATGCACACGTATGTTTATTACGGCACTATTCACAATAGCAAAGACTTGGAATCAACCCAAATGCCCATCAGTGACAGACTGGATTTAGAAAATGTGGCACATATATACCGTGGAATACTATGCAGCCATAAAAAACGATAAGTTCGTGTCCTTTGTAGGGACACGGATGCAGCTGGAAACCATCATTCTCAGCAAACTATCGCAAGAACAGAAAACCAAACACCGCATGTTCTCACTCATAGGTGGGAATTGAACAATGAGATCACTTGGACACAGGAAGGGGAACATCACACACCGTGGTCTTTTGTGGTGAAGGAGGGGGAGGGATAGCATTAGGAGATATGCCTAATGTAAATGACGAGTTAATGGGTGCAGCACACCAACATGGTACATGCATACATATGAAATAAACCTGCAAGCTGTGCACATGTAACCTAAAACTTAAAGTATAATAAAAAAAATTTCATTAAGTATGTTTGTTATTGTCATTGTTTACAGAGGTCTGTCTTTTTCTTTGATGACCTTGAATAAAGACAATGTAACTTAAAAAAAAAAAAATTCAACATAGTATTGGAAGTCCTTTCCAGAGTTATCAGGCAAAAGAGAGAATTAAAAAGTATCCATATAGGAAAAAAAGAAGTTAAATAGTTGTTGTTTGTTGAAAACATAATCCAAAATAAGAATATAAAATATCAAATAACAAAATCAACACACAAAAATCTGTAGTGCTTCTATGTACCAAAAATGAACTTTATAATACTTCCATTAAAATCACTAACACACAAAAAAATACTTACAAATAAATTTAACACTGAAAACCATAAAACATTAATAAAAAATTGAAGAAGTAAAAAATAATTGGAAAAATTATTCCATGTTCATGGATTGGAAGAATATTAAAATATTCACAAAAGTTAAGGTAACCTACATATTCAATGCTATTCTGATCAAAATTTCAATATTTGTAAATGGAAAGAGAAAAAGAATCCTAAACTTTGCATGGAACCAAGAAGAACCCTAATAGCCAAAGCAATCTTGAGTGAAGACCAAAGCTGATGAAATCACACTACCTGATTTCAAATTCTACTACAAAAATATAGTAATCGAAACAACATGGTACTGTCATAAAAACAGACACATAGACAAATGGAAAAGAATATGAAACCCAGAAGTAAATCCATACATTTATGGTTAACTGATTTTCAACAAAGATGTCAAGAACACAAAATGAAAAATGAGCAGTCCCCCCAATAAATGTTGTTTGGGAATGTGAACATCCACACATGCAGAAGAATGAAATTAGTCCCTTTTGTCCCACCACACACAAAAATCAACTTGCTACAGTTTTGTCTGTTTGACTCTTCAAAAACTCATGTGGAAATTTAATTTGCAATATTGGAGTTGAGGCCTAATGGAAGCTGTTCCAGTCATGGGGGCAGATTCCTAATGAATAGATTAATGCCATTCTTGAAAGGTGGGGGATGGTGGGTGAGTTCTTGCTGTATTAGTTCCTGTGAGAGCTGTTTGTTTAAAAGAAGCCGGCACCTCCCTCCCATCTCTGTTGCTTGCTCTCTCACCATGTGATCCTTGCATGACAGATCCCCTTCAAGTTCGAATATGACTGGAAGCAGCCTGAAGTCCTTACAAGAAAAAGATGTTGGTGACATGCTTTTTGTTGTTGCTGTTTTTGATTTTATTTTAGGTTCACAGGTACATGTGCACGTTTGTTATATAGGGAAATAACACATCATGGAAGTTTGTTGCATAGATTATCTAATCACCTAGGTAATAAACATAGTACGTGATAGGTAATCTTTCAACCTGCTCCTTCCTCCCTCCCTACACCCCTAAGTAGGCTCCAGTTATATTGCTCCCTTCATTGTGTCCATGTGTTCTCATCATTAGCTCCCACTTACAAGTGAGAACATGTGACATTTGTTTTTCTGTTTCTGCATTAGTTTTTAAGGGTAATGGCATAGAGTTCCATCCATGTCCCTGCAAAGGACATGTTCTTACTCTTTTCTATGGCTGCATGGTTTATAGGTACTGTTTTCTTTATCCAGTCTACCATTGATGAGCATTTAGGTTGATTCCATGTCTTTGCTATTGTGAAGCGTTCTGCAATGAACATACATGTGCATGTGTCTTTATAATAGAATGATTTATATTTTGGGGGCATAAACCCAGTAATGGGATTGCTGAGTCAAATGGTAGTTCTGTTTATAGGTCTTTGAGAAGCCACCAAGCTGTTTGCTGCAATGGCTGAACTAATGTTCACTTACACCAACAGTGTACAAGCATTCCTTTTCCTCTGTAACCTTGCCAGCACCTGTTAATTTTGACTTTTAAATAACAGCCAGTCTGACTGATGTTAGACAGTATCTCATTGTGGTTTTGATTTTCATTTCTCTAATAATCAGTGATGCTGAGCTTTTTTGTTTTCATATGTTTCTTGGCCAAATGTGTGTCTTTTTTTTTTTTTTTTTTAAGTGACTGTTGTGTCCTTTGTCCACTTTTTAATGGAGTTATTTTGTTGTTGTTGTATATCTGTTTAAGTTCTTTATAGATGCTGATTATTAGATCTCTGTCAGATGCATAATATGAAAAATTTTCTCCCATTCTGTAGTTTGTCTTTTTACTCTATTGATAGTTTCTTTGGTGGTGCAGAAGCTCTTTAGTTTAATTAGATTCCATTCATCAATTTTTGCTTTTGTTGTGACTGCTTTTGCATCTTTGTCATAAAATTTTTACCAGGTCCTATGTTCAAAATGATATTGCCTAAGTTGTCTTCTAGAGTTTTCATAGTTTTTGGTTTTACATTTAAGTCTTTTTATTTTTGTATATGATATAAGGAAGGGGTCCAGTTTCAGTTTTCTGCATTTGGCTGACCAGTTATCCCAGCACCATTTATTGAAAAGAAACTCCTTTTCCCATTGCTTGTTTTTGTCAGCTTTGTCAAAGATCAGATAGTTGTAGGTGTGTAGCCTTATTTCTGGGCTCTCTATTCTGTTCCATTGGTCTATGTGTGTGTTTTTGTACCAGTACTATGCTGTTTAGATTATTGTAGTGCTGTAGTATAGCTTGAAGACAGGTAGCATGATGCTTACAGCTTTATTCTTTTTATTTAGAATTGCCTTGGCTATTCAGGCTTTTTTTTTTTTTTGGTTCCTCACGAACTTTGAAATAGTTTTTTTTTTTCCTATTTCTTTGGAGAATATCATTGTTAGTTTAATTGGAATAGTATTGAAACCACAATTTGCTTTTGGCAGTATGGCCATTGTAATGATATCAATTCTCCCTATCCATGAGCATGGAATGTTTCTCCATTTATTTGTGTCATCTCTGATTCCTTTGAGCAATGTTTTGTATTTCTCATTGTATACATTTTTAACCTTCCTGGTTAGCTATATTCCTAGGTATTTTAATCTTTTTGTGGAAATTGTGAAAGGGATTGTGTTGATTTTGTTCTTGGCTTGACTGTTGTTGGTGTAATGGAATGCCAGTAATTTTTGTACACCGACCTTTGTGTCCTGAGACTTTTCTGATATTGTTTATCAGCTTAAGAAGCTCTTGGGGTGAGACTTTGAGGTTCTTCTAGACACAGGATCATGTCGTCTGCCAACAGGGGTAGTTTTACTTTCTCTCTTCTTATTTATGTGCTATGTCTTTTTCTTGCCTGATTACTCTGGGCGGGATTTCCAATACTATGTTTAATAGGAGGGGTGAGAGAGGGCACCCTTGTCTTGTGCCAGTTTTCAAGGGGAATGCTTCCAGCTTTTGTCCATTCACTATGATATTGGATGTGGGTTTGTCACAGATGGTTCTTATTATTTTGAGGTATTTCTTTCAATGCCTAGTTTATTGAGGGTTTTTATTTAACACAAAGAGATGTTAAATTTTATCAAAAGCTCTTTTTGCTTCTGATATGAGTATGTGGTTTTTGTTTTTAGTCCTGTTTATGTAATGAATCACCTCTATTGATTTGTGTATGTTGTTCCTAATTTGTATCCCAGGGATAAGGCATATTTGGTCAAGGTGGATTAGTTTTATGATGTGCTGCTAGAGTCAGTTTACTAGTATTTTGTTGAGGATTTCTGTGTCTTTGTTCATCTAGGATATTGGCCTGATGTTTCCTTTTTGTGCGTGTGTCTCTGCCAGGTTATTGTATCAAGATGATGCTGGCTTAATAGAATGAGTGAAGGAGAAATCTCTCCTCAATTTTTTGGAATAGTTTCAGTAGAAATGGTACCAGCTCTTCTTTATACATCTGGTAAAATTTGGCTGTTAAGCCATCTAGGCCTGTGCTTTTTCTGGATAGGAGGCTTTTTATTACCAGTTCAATTTGGAACTCGTTATTTGTCTGTTCAAGAAGTCAATCTCTTCCTATTTCAATCTTGGGAGGTTTTATGTTTCCAGAAATTTATCTATTTCTTCCAGGTTTTCTAGTTGGTGTGCATAGGGTGTTTATAGTAGTCTCTGATAATTTTTGTAGTTTTGTGGGTTCAGTGGTAATATCCCCTTTGTCATTTCTGATTCTGTTTATTTGGATCTTCCTCTTTTTCCCTTTATTAATCTAGCTAGCAGTTTGTCTAACTTATTCTTTCAGAGAACCTACTCCAGCATTCTTTGACCTTTGTATGGTTTTTCACAACTCAATTTCCTTGAGTTCCACTCTGATTTTGTTTTTTTTTCTTGTCTTCTGCTCTGCTAGCTCTGGGATACGTTTTCTCTTGTTTCTCTAGGTCCTGTAGGTGTAATGTTAGGTTGTTCATTTGATATATTTTTAACTTTTCGATGCCAGCATTTAGTGCTATACTATTCCATCTTAACCGTACTTTAGCTGTGTCCTAGAGATTCTGGTATATTGTATTTTTTTTTGTTCTAATTAGTTGAAAATAATTTCTTGATTTTGGCCTTAATTTCATTGTCCACCCAGAAGTCATTCAAGACAAGGTTATTTAAATTAGCAAGAAAAAATAAACAATCTCAACAAAAAGTGGGCTAAGGACATGAATAGACAATTCTCAAAAGAAGATATAAAAATGGGCTGGATGCGGTGGCTCACGCCTGTAATCCTAGCACTTTGGGAGGCTGAGGCGGGTGGATCACCTGAGGTCAGGAGTTCGAGACCAGCCTGGTCAACATGGGAAACACCATCTGTACTAAAAGTAACATTAGCCAGGTGTGGTGGCATGTTCCTGCAATGCCAGCTACTCGGGAGGCTGAGGCAGGAGAATCACTTGAACCCAGGAGGCAGAGGTTGCAGTGAGCTGAGCTGAGATTGTGCCACCACACTCCAGCCTGAGCAACAAGAGTGAAACTCCTTCTTAAAAAAGAATAAGAAGAAGAAGAAGGAAGAAGAAGAAAGAAGAAAGAAGAAGAAAGAAGAAAGAAAGAAGAGGAAGAGGAGGAACAAGAGGAAGAAGAGGAAGAGGAGGAACAAGAGGAAGAAGAAGAAGAGGAAGAGGAGAAGGAGAAGAAGAGGAAGAAGAAGAAGAAAAAGAAGAAGAAGAAAAAGAAGAAGAAGAAAGAAGAAGAAGAAGAAGGAGGAGGAGGAGGAGGAAGGAAAAAGGAAGAAGAAGAAAGAAGAAAAAGAAGAAAAAAGAAGAAAGAAGAAAGAAGGAAGAAGAAATACAAATGGCCAGCAAACATATTAAAAATTGCTCAACATCACGAATGACCAGGTAAATGCAAATCAAAACCACAATATGATACCACATTACTCCTGCAAGAATGGCCAAAATCAGAAAATAATAAATGTTGGCATGGATGCAGTTAAAAGAGAACACTTCTGCACTGCTGGTGGGAATTTAAACTAGTACAACTACTAGGTAAACAGTGTGGAGATTCCTTAAAGAAACAAAAGTAGAACTACCATTTGATACAGCAATCCCACTACTGGATATCTACCCAGAGGAAAAGAAGTCATTATACAAAAAAGATACTTGCACATGCATGTTTATAGCAGCACAATTGCAAAAATGTGGAACCACTCCAAATTACCATCAATCAATGAGTGGATAAACTGTGATGTACACACACACACACAGACACTATATACACACATATAGTGTGTGTATATAGTGTGTGCATATATATAGATATATATGTGTGTGTGTATATATACACCATGCACACACACACACACACACACACACAATGGAATACTACTCAACTATAAATAAGAATGAAATAATAGCATTGGCAGCAACCTGGATGGGATTGGAGACTATTATTCTAAATGAAATAACTCAGGAATGGAAAGCCAAACATCGTATGTTCTCACTCATAAGTGGGAGGTAAGCAATGAGGATGCAACAGCATAAGAATAATACAATGGACTTTGAGGACTCATAGGGAAAGAGTGGGAAGGGGGTATGGGGTAAAAGACTACAAATTGGATTCAGCATACACTGCTCAATGATGGGTGCACCAAAATCTCACAAATCATGGCTAAAGAACATATTCATGTAACCAAAGACCACCTGTTCCCCCAAAAGTTATGGAAATAAAAAATTTTAAAAGAATAGATTGTTTAATTTCCATGTAATTGTATGCAGTTCAGCAATTATCTTAGTATTGATTTAAATTTTTATTGCACTCCTGCCCAAGACCGTGATTGCTATGATGTTTTTAAATTGGTTGAGGATTGTTTGATGTCTGATGTTTTGGTCAGTTTTAGAGTATATGCCATGTGCTCTACTACTATTTTGTGGCTAAGTCTCTTCGTATGTCTCTAAAAGCTTGCTATATAAATCCGGGTGCTCCTGTGTTGGGTACATATATTTAGGATAGTTAGGTTTTCTTGTTTAATTTATTCCCTTACCATTATATAATGCCATTCTTTGTCTTTTTTGATTGTTGTTGGTTTAAAGTTGGCTTTGTCTGAACTTAGAATAGCAACCCCTGCAATTTTCTGTTTTCCATTTGCTCTGTAGATTTTTCTCCATCCCATTACTTTGAGCCTGTGGGTTTCATTGCATGTGAGATGGATCTCTTGAAGACAGTATAACGTTGGGTCTTGATTCTTTATCCTACTTGCCACACTGCCTTTTAATTCAGTTATTTAGCCCTTTTACTTTCAAGGTTATTATTGATATATGTGGGTTTGATTCTGTCATTGCGTTGTTAGCTGATTGTCATGCAGACTTTATTGTGTACTTGCTTTATAGCATCAATGGTCTATGTACTTAAGTGTATTTTTGTGGTCGTTGGTAACAGTCTTTCATTTCCATGTTTAGCACTCTCAAGGACTTTATTTAAGGCAGTTCTGGTGGTTATGAATTTCATTAGTATATACTTTTCTCAAAATAACCTTATTTTCCTTCACTTTTGAAGCTTAGTTTGGCTGGATATGAAATTCTTAGTTGAAATTTTTTGTTACAAATGCTTAATATAGGCTCCAATCTCTTCTGGCTTATCGGGTTTCTGTTGAAAGGTCCACTGTTAGCCTAATGCTGTTACTTTTAAGGTCACCTTTCTCAACCTTCCAGGTGATTTAACATTTTGCTTTCATTTCAACCTTGCAGAATCTGATGACTATTGCATAGTACCTCACAGGAGTTCTCTCCCTTTCCTGATTTTAAATGTTGGCCTCTTTAGTGAGATTGGGAAAGTTTTCATACACACTATCCTCAAACATGTTTTCCAAGTTGCTTGGTTTCTCTCTCTCTATTTCAATGCTGATATGTTGTAGCTTTGGTCTGTTTCCATAATCCCGTATTTTTTGGAGGCCTTGTCCATTCTTCTTTATTGCTTTTCCTTTTTTGTTTTTGTTTTTGTTTTTGTTTTTTTTTGACTGACTGAGTCATTTCAGAGTATTGGTCTTCAAGCTCTGAGATTCTTTCCTCAACTTGGTCAATTCTGCTGTTATTACTTGTAATTATATTATGAAATTCTTGAAGCCAGTTTTTCAGCTATATCACATCAGTTTGGTTCTTTCTTAAAAATTACCATATTGTTTTTCAGCTTGTGTATGATCTTATTTTACTCCTTATGTTCATTGGATTGGGTTTTGACTTTTTCCTGGATATGGATGATTTTTACTCCTATCTATATTCAGAATTCCATTTCTGTCATTTCAGCCATTTCAACCTTGTTAGGAACCATTGCTGTAGAACTGGTGTGGTTGTTTGGAGGTAAGAAGACACTCAGGCTGTTTGAGTTGCCAAAGTTCTGTGCTGGTTCTTTCTCATCTGTGTGGCCTGATGTTCCTTCAGTCTTTGAAGTTGCTTTCCTTTGGATGGACTTTTTTTGTGTTTTTTTGGTTTTACCTTTTCTGATGTCTTTGGGGTTTGATTGTGACATAAGATGGGTTCATTGAACTGGCTTCATTTCTGGATGATTTTAGGGGGCCAAGGCTCAGCTCAGCACTCCTGATCTGTGTGCTCCAGCTCTGGGGGGCTGCTACAGGGCCCCTGGCTTTTTCCTCTGGCACCTGGAGATTAGGTTAGTGATTGCCACATCGTTTACAGTATCCTTCTTTTGTTTCTCAAATGTATTTTCAAATGGTACTTTATCATTTCCAATATAATTAAAGAAACCTAAAACTGTATACTTCCATTTTTCTTCTCCCATTCTTCTGTGCTGCTGTCATATATTTTACTTCTACATATGCTAAAAACCATAAAATTTATTATTTTTTTCTAATTTTTTAGAAAAATCAGTTATTTTCTCATACTTCTACTTTTAATCAATCCATATCATAATATTTAAAGTGGGTTTATTGTATACAGCATATAGTTGAGACATTTAATTATACAAACTAAATAAAAATTAATTGTATCTGAACTTAGAGTTGCCATTTATTATATTTATGTTTTCTCCTTGTGTTATTTGTTCCTCTACTCCCTGTTTTAAGAACTTCTTTTGGATTTTAAAATAATTTTAAGTGTTCAATTTTAATTCATTAGATTTTTTGCTATATCTCTACCATTTTAATGATTGTTCTCGAGATTTTAATACACATACCTAACTCCTTACAGGTAATTGAGTTAATATTTTACCACCTAAAATAAAAAAAATAGAAATCTTATTACCATATAGTTTCCTTTATTCTCTCTTTTATCGAAAAGTTGATTTATATCTTACGTCTACATAAACAAAAATTTTCCCAAATTATATTTTACTTTCAATAGATAGTTATATATATACTAAGGAAATTTAGTCTACAAGGTTTACTCAGAATGTACCATTTCTGTTGCTCTTCATTTCTGAATTATCAGTTTTCTTCTAGTGTCATTTCCCTTCAAGCAAAAAAAATTATTTTTGGCATATCTTTTATGGAAGCTATACTGGAAACAAATTCTCTTAGATTTCCTTTCTCTGAGAATGTTTTCTATTTCACTTTAATTCCTGAAGAATATTTTATCAGGATATAACATTTTGGATGGATAGTTCATTTATTCAGCACTTTAACAATGTTGTTCCATCCTCTTATCTTCATGATTTCTGGTGAAAAATCAGTAGTAATTTAAATCACTGTCCGCTGTATTTAATGTGTCATTTTTCTCTGTCTGCCTTCAACATGGTTCATTTATGTTTGATTCTTGAGCAGTTTGATTGTAATGTGTCCAGGTGTGGTTTTCTTTGTATTTCTCCTAAGCTTCTTAAATGTGTAAATTTATGTATTTCACCAATTTGGGGTAAATTTCAGCTTTTATTTCTTCAATTTTTTTTGTACTCTTCTCTTTCTTCTCTCTGCCAGAAACTCGATTAATACACACATTAGACCTGGTGATATTGTCTCACATGTCTCTGAGAATCTGGATTTTAAAAATCTTTTTGTTTTCTCTGTGTTCTTCTGAATGCATAAGTTCTGCTGCTCTATTTTCAAAACCCAAGATAGTTCCTTCTATCATCCCAACTCTGCTATTGATTTCATCCACTAGTTTTTCTAAAATATCAGATTCTGTATTTCATAAGTTCTAAGATTCTCATCTTTTAAAAATAGTTTGTATTTCTTAGCTTAGGACTGCTGTTTCAATTCATTTCAAGAGTATTCACCTTGGCCTCACAGAGCATGGTTATAATATCTGATTCAAAATTTTTGTCTTTTAATTCCATCATCTGAGTCATTTCAAAGTTGGCATCTGTTGATTGTTGCTTCACTTGAGAACTTGTCAAATTTTTCTGGTTCTTTCTACACAAAGTAATTTTGGGTTGTATTCTTTTTTTAAAACAACAACAACAACAACAACACAAATTTATTATCTTACAGTTCTGGAGGTCAGAAGTCCAAAATAGACTTCATAGGCTAAAATCAAGATGTTGGGAGGGCTATATTCTTTCTGGAGCCTCTAGGGGAGAATCTATTACCTGCCTCCTCCAGCTTCTAGAGGCCATCTTCACTCCTTGCCTCATAGATCTTTCCATCTTCAAAGTCAGCAGTGTAGCATCTTTAAATCTCTCCCTGGCTCTGACTGTCTGCCTCCCTCTTTCACTTATAAGGACACTCAGATAATCCAGCATAATCTTCCTATCTCAAGGTCCTACACATCTGTGTGATGTTTCCTTTTGCCAGAGTCCTAGTGATAACATTATTCACAGTTCCCTCCTATGGGATGAGAACATAGATATCTGTGATGGTTAATCTGTTCATGTGATCAATTTGACTAGAGCCATGATGGTTTCCAGCTGCATCCATATCACTTCAAAGGACATCGAACTCATAGGTGTTTCTGGGATGGCTGTTCTGGATGAGATGACACATTTCGGTCATTAGACTCGAGTAAAACACAGATTGACCTTCTGAAATGTGGATTCACACCTCTATACAATTAGTTGAAGAGTCCTGCAATGAAATAAAAGTGCTGCATGTCTCTTTATAGCAGCATGACTTATAATCCTTTGGGTATATACCCAGTAATGGGATGGCTGGGTCATATGGTACTTCTAGTTCTAGATCCTTGAGGAATCGCCATACTGTTTTCCACAATGGTTGAACCAGTTTACAATCCCACCAACAGTGTAAAAGTGTTCCTATTTCGCCACATCCTCTCCAGCACCTGTTGTTTCCTGACTTTTTAATGATTGCCATTCTAACTGGTGTGAGATGGTATCTCATTGTGGTTTTGATTTGCATTTCTCTGATGGCCAGTGATGATGAGCATTTTTTCATGTGTCTGTTGGCTGTATGCATGTCTTCTTTTGAGAAATGTCTATTCATATCCTTTGACCACTTTTTGATGGAGTTGTTTGCTTTTTTTCTCGTAAATTTGTTTGAGTTCTTTGTAGGTTCTGGAGATTAACCCTTTGTCAGATGAGTAGATTGCAAAAATTTTCTTCCATTCTGTAGGTTGCCTGTTCACTCTGATGGTAGTTTCTTTTGCTGTGCAGAAGCTCTTTAGTTTAATTAGATCCCATTTGTGAATGTTGGCTTTTGCTGCCGTTGCTTTTGGTGTTTTGACTTCAAACTATACTACAAGGCTACAGTAACCAAAACAGCATGGTACTGGTACCAAAACAGAGATATAGACCAACGGAACAGAACAGAGTCCTCAGAAATAATACCACATATCTACAGCCATCTGATCTTTGACAAACCTGAGAGAAACAAGAAATGGGGAAAGGATTCCCTATTTAATAAATGGGAAAATTGGCTAGCCATAAGTAGAAAGCTGAAACTGGATCCTTTCCTTATTCCTTATTTCCTTATTCCTTATACGAAAATTAATTCAAGATGGATTAGAGACTTAAATGTTAGACCTAATACCATAAAAACCCTAGAGGAAAACCTAGGTAGTACCATTCAGGACATAGGCATAGTACAGTTTTAAAATTCTGAAAAAAACTTAATTTGTGTTTGTTTTAGTAGACAGTTAACCTGGTTATATTTGGATCACAAATTCTGTCTCACTTTCTGTGCTTGTTAAGATGTCATTTTTCAAAACCTTTGATAAGCTGTTTGGGCCTGCCCTTTGTAACTGCGAATCATAGGTTTGTCTGCAACTTAGGCATTAGTTTACATTATAGTTCAGTTCTTAAAGCCTTTGCTATGCTTCTTTGGATATATTATGTGCACCCACAAATTGAAGATGAGCCTGAAGTTGTATAGGGTCACACACAAAATTAAGAGATCAGTTCTTCGGCTCTCTCATCTCCAGAATTTTTCCCAAATTATGTGACTAGCAGGAGGCATTTTCTTGATATTTGACTTAAAAAATAAAATTATCCCATAATTTTAGACTCCACACTTTAAATAGAAACCATCATTAGGATAATGTAGTACGAGAAAATACAGAAAAATAATTCTATGGGTTGAATGTTTGTGTCCCCCTCAAAATTCGTGTTAAAAACTTAACAACCAGGCAGGGCATGGTGGCTCATGCTTGCAATCCCAGCCCTTTGGGAGGCCAAGATGAGCGAATCACTTGAGATCAAAAGTTGAAGACCAGCCTAGCTAGCATGGTGAAACCCCATCTCTACCAAAAATACAATAATGAGTCAGGTGTGTTTGTACATGCCTGCAGTCCCAGCTACTCAAGAGGCTGAGGCAGGAGAATCACTTGAACCCAGAAGGCAGAGGTTGCAGTAAGCTGAGATTGCACCATTGCACTCCAGCCTGGGCCACAGAAGGAGACTCTGTCTCAAAAAAAAAAAAAAAAAAAAAAAATTAATGAGCAATGTAAGAGGTGATTAGGTCATGAGGGTGGAGCCCTCATGAGAGGGATAAGTGTCCTTACAAAAGATGTCCCAGAGAGCTGCTTTTCCCTTCCACCAGGTGAGGAGACAGAGTGAAGACACTATTTTAAACTGGGAAATGAGACCTCACTATATACTCAATCTACTGGCACCTTAACCTTGGACATCCCATTCTCCAGAACTGTGAGATATATTTTTGTTCTTTAAAAACTACCTAGTTTATGGTATTTTCTTATAGCAGCCTGAGAGCTCTAAGACAAATAATAATGGTGATTTCCCAACCTTTGCACAAGAGGGGCACATTTTTATTTTTTATTTTTTGGCTCCTTTATCCAAAGAGATGAGTTTTTCCTCACAGTTTTTGTTGCCTGTGCTGCCAGCACAGAGGTGCAGATTCATTACTGTGGCAGGCATTGGAGAAGGGCTGGAAAAAAAAAAATAGAACCTCAGTGATTCCTTTCACAATATCCAACCCACAGAGGTCACTGTTCTCAATGCTCTGACAAGAAAGATGGGTTTCTTCCAGAGGTATTGTCTGTTCCCTTTATGCAACTCACCATTCCAGTCTGTCTTCAGATTAAATTTATGGGATAGTAGAGGGAGAAAACCAAGAAACCCTCTGCTACTGTATTGGTTGTTCTTCAAGTTTTATTTCACTCTCCAATATGCCAGCTCTTAGTTACTTTTCTTTTTTCTTTTTTAAAATTATACCTTAAGTTCTAGGGTACATGTGCACAATGTGCAGGTTTGTTACATAGGTATACATATGCCATGTTGGTTTGCTGAACCCATTAATTTGTCATTTACATTAGGTATTTCTCCTAATGCTATCCCTCCCCTTGACCCCCACCCCATGACAGGCCCTGAGGTGTGATGTTGCCCACCCTGTGTCCAAGTGTTCTCATTGTTCAATTCCCACCTATGAGTGAGAATATGTGGTGTTTGGTTTTCTAATCTTGTGATAGTTTGCTCAGAATGATGGTTTCCAGCTGTATCCATGTCCCTGCAAAGGACATGAACTCATCCTTTTTTATGGCTGCATAGTATTCCATGGTGTATATGTGTCACATTTCCTTAATCCAGTCTGTCATTGATGGACATTTGGGTTGGTTCTAAGTCTTTGCTATTGTGAATAATGCTGCAATAAACATACATGTACATGTATCTTTATAGTAGCATGATTTATAATCTTTTGGGTATATACCGAGTAATGGAATCACTGGGTAAAATGGTATTTCAGTTCTATATCCTTGAGGAATCACCACACTGTCTTCCACAATGGTTGAACTAGTTTATACTCCCACCAACAGTGTAAGTGTTCCTATTTCTCCACATCCTCTCCAGCACCTGTTGTTTCCTGACTTTCTAATGATAGCCATTCTAACTTGTGTGAGATGGTATCTCATTGTGGTTTTGATTTTTATTTCTCTGATGACCAGTGATAATGAGCATTTTTTCATGTGTCTGTTGGCTGCATAAATGTCTTCTTTTGAAAAGTGTCTGTTCATATCTTTGCCCACTTTTTGATGGGGTTGTTTCTTTCTTGTAAATTTGTTTAAGTTCTTTGTAGATTCTGGATGGTAGCCCTTTGTCAGATGGGTGGATTGCAAAATTTTTCTCCCATTGTGCAGGTTGCTTGTTCACTCTGATGGTAGTTTCTTTTGCCATGCAGAAGCTCTTTAGTTTGATTAGATCCCATTTGTCTATGTTGGCTTTTGTTGCCATTGCTTTTGGTGTTTAGTCATGAAGTCCTTGCCCATTCCTATGCCCAGGCATTCCAATGCCCTGAAGGGTATTGTCTAGATTTTCTTCTAGGTTTTTTATGGTTTTAGGTCTTACATTTAAGTCTTTAATTCATCTTGAATTAATTTTTATATAAGGGATCCAGTTTCAGCTTTCAACATATGGCTAGCCAGTTTTCCCAGCACCATTTATTAAATATGGAATCTTTCCCCATTTCTTGTTTTTGTCAGGTTTGTCAAATATCACATGGTTGTAGATATGTGGTGTTATTTCTGAGGCCTCTGTTCAGTTCCATTGCTCTATATATCTGTTTTGGTACCAGTACCATGCTGTTTTGGTTACTGTATCCTTATAGTATAGTTTGAAGTCAGGTAGCATGATGGCTCCAGCTTTGTTCTTTTTGCTTAGGATTGTCTTGGCTATATGGGCTCCTTTTTGGCTCCATATGAACTTTAAAGTAGTTTTTTTCCAATTCTGTGAAGAAACTCATTGGTAGCTTGATGGGGATGGCATTGAATCTATAAATTACCTTGGGCAGTATGGCCATTTTCATGATGTTGATTCTTCCTATGCATGAGCATGGAATGTTCTTCCATCTGTTTGTGTCCTCTTTTATTCCGTTGAGCAGTGGTTTGTAGTTCTCCTTGAAGAGGTCTTTCCCATCCCTTGTAAGTTGGATGCCTAGGTATTTTATTCTCTTTGTGGCAATTGTGAATGCAAGTTCACAAATGATTTGGCTCTCTGTTAGTCTGTTATTGGTGTAAAAGAATGCTTGTGATTTTTGCACATCCATTTTCTATCCTGAGACTTCGCTGAAGTTGCTTATCAGCGTCAGGAGATTTTGGGCTGAGATGATGGGGTTTTCTAAATTATACAATCATGTCATCTGCAAACAGGGGCAATTTGACTTCTTCTTTTCCTAAATGAATACACTTTATTTCTTTCTCTTGTCTGATTGCCCTGGCCAGTGCTTCCAACACTATGTTGAATAGGAGTGGTGAGAGAGGGCATCCCTGTCTTGTGCCAGTTTTCAAAGAGAATGCTTCCAGTTTTTGCCCATTTAGTATGATATTGGCTGTGAGTTTGTCATAAATAGCTCTTATTATTTTTAGATACGTTCCATCAATATCTAGTTTATTGAGAGTTTTCAGCATGAAAGCTGCTGAATTTTGTCAAAGGCCTTTTCTGCATCTATTGAGACAATCATGTGGTTTTTGTCGTTGGTTCTGTTTATGCGATGGATTGTGCTCATTGATTTGCTTATGTTGAACCAGGCTTGTGTCCCAGGAATAAAGCCGAGTTGATCGTGGTGGATAAGCTTTTTGATGTGATGCTGGATTCGGTTTGCCAGTATTTTATTGAGGATTTTCCCATCGATGTTCATCAGGGATTTCGGTCTATGATTCCCTTTTTTTGTTGTGTGTCTGCTAGGCTTTGGTATCGGAATGATGCTGGCATTATAAAATGAGTTAGGGAGGATTCCCTCTTTTTCTATTGTTTGGAATAGTTTCAGAAAGAATGGTACCAGCTCCTATTCATACCTCTGGTAGAATTCAGCTGTGAATCCATCTGGTCCTGGACTTTTTTTGAATGGTAGGCTATTAATTATTGACTGAATTTCAGAGCCTGCTATTGGTCTATTCAGAGATTCAACTTCTTCCTTGTTTAGTCTTGGGAAGGTGTATGCATCCAGAAATTTATCCACTTTTTCTTTTTCTAGTTTATTTGCGTAGAGGTGTTTATAGTATTCTCTGATGGTAGTTTGTATTTTCGTGGGATCAGTGGTGATATCCCCTTTATCAGTTTTTATTGTGTCTATTTGATTCTTCTCTCTTTTCTTCTTTATTAGTTTTGCTAGCAGTCTATCAATTTTGTTGATCTTTTCAAAAAACCAGCTCCTGGATTCATTGTTTTTTTTGAAGGGCTTTTTGTGTTTCTAGCTCCTTCAGTTCTGCTCTGATCTTAGTTATTTCTTGCCTTCTGCTAGCTTTTGAATTTGTTTGCTCTTGCTTCTCTAGTTCTTTTAATTGTGATGTTAGGGTGTCAATTTTAGATCTTTTCTGCTTCTCTTGTGGGCATTTAGTGCTATAAATTTCCCTCTACACACTGCTTTAAACGTGTCTCAGAGATTCTGGTACGTTGTGTGTTTGTTCTCATTGGTTTCAAAGAACATCTTTATTTCTGTCTTCATTTTGTTATTTACCCAGTAGTCATTCAGGAGTAGGTTGCTCAGTTTCCATGTAGCTGTGCAGTTTTGAAAGTTAGTTTCTTAATCCTAAGTTCTAATTTGATTTCACTGTGGTCTCAGAGACAGTTTGTTGTGATTTCTGTTCTTTTGCATTTGCTGAGGAGTGCTTTACTTCCAAAGATATAGTCAATTTTGGAATAAGTGTGATGTGGTGCTGAGAAGAATTTATATTCTGTTGATTTGGGGGGGAGAGTTGTGTAGATGTCTATTAGGTCCACTTGATGTAGCGCCGAGTTCAGGTCCTGGATATCCTTGTTAACTTTGTTTCTCATTTATCTGTCTAATATTTACAGAGGGGTGTTAAAGTCTCCCATTATTATTGTGTGGGAGTCTACGTCTCTTTGTAGGTCTCTAAGGAGTTGCTTTATGAATCTGGGTGCTCCTGTATTGGTTACATATATATTTAGGATAGTTAGCTCTTCTTGTTGAATTGATCCCTTTACCATTATGTAATGGTCTTCTTTGTCTCTTTTGATCTTTGTTGGTTTAAAGTCCGTTTTATCAGACCCCAGGCTTGCAACTGCTGCTTTGTTTTGCTTTCCATTGGCTTGGTAGATCTTCCTCCATCCCTTTATTTTTAGCCTATGTGTTTCTCTGCACGTATTTTTATGGTTTTGAGGGTTCCTTTTGGAGTTATTTTCTAATTTTATTCCAATGTGGTCTGAGAGAGTACTTAATATAATTTTGATTTTCTTAAATTTACTGAGACTTGTTTTGTGGCCTATCATATGGTCTGTTTTGGAGAATGTTCCATGTACTGATGTAGAAACATGTATCTTGTACTACAGGTGTTCTTATGAGGAATTTCCACAATGTTTGTGTCACTAAAAATGTGTTTACTTTACACTTGTTTTTGAAGAATATTTTTTGCTGAATATAATAAACTTAACATGGCAGTTTTGCTTTATTTTAGTGTTTTATTAAAGGTTGCATTCCATTGTCTGTTGGCTTTCACTATTTCTTACAAGAAATCAAAGTAAAATTTTATCTTTGTCCCATACAGAAATGTGTTTTCTTTCTGGTGACAACTTTAAATATTTGTCTTTATCACTGATTCCAACAATTTGCTTATGCCGTGCTTCAGCGAGTGGCTTTCTTTGTGTATTCTACTACAGGTTTGTTGAGCTTCTTGATTCTGTGAACAATAATTTATTCAAAAAAATCTTTACCCTGTTTTGGAATACACATATATATTAGACTACTTGATACTGTCTCTCAGATAATTAAGGGTCTCGTCATTTTTTTCCCCAGGATCATTTTCTTCTGCAATTTATTGTGCATAATTTGTTTTCCTATGTTTCCAATTAACTTGTTGTTTATTTTCACTAATAGGCTGTAAAACTCTTCAAGACTTTTTTGATTTCTCATATTGTATTTCTTAGTTTCAAAAGTCCCACTAGATTCCTTTTCCATTGCTCATTTATCTGTACATAAAGTTTATATTTTACCTTATATCCTAGATTATACTTAAATTCAATGTTTTAAAGGATTCAATAATTCTAAACCTTAGGAATTTGAGGGTGCTTTTCTCTTGACTGATTTTTATTCTAATTCGTGGACACATATCTCTGCTTTTTTAGTTATAGTAAGTTTTGACTGGATACTAGACACTGTATTGACATTGTTGAATATCTGGATATTGCTATTACTTTAAAGACTGTCAAAACTCTAAACACCTTTACTAAGTTGTAAGTACATAACAATAAACTAAACATTTGAACTCTACAATTTTATAAGTTTTCACATACGCGTATGCCTAGAATACTATCACCACAATCAAGAAGATGAGTATATCTACTATCATTAACAGTTTTCTCATGCTTTGATATAGTTAATTCTTGCAGCCTCTCACCATACCCACTTACCTGCTTTCTGTCATGGCAGATTAGTTTGCATTTTCTATAATTTCATATAAATAAAATCACACAAAATATTCTAATTTGTCACACTCTTTCACTCAGCATAACTACTTGAGATTTATCCAATTTGTGGCATGTATCAATAGTAATTCTTTTTTATTGCTGAGTGGTATTCTACTGAAGGAATATACAACACCTTTCTTATTCACTCACCTGTTAATAGACTTTTGGGTTATTTTCCTTTTTAGAGCTGCTATAAATATGTGTATAACAATCTTTGTATGCACCTATGATTTCATTTATCTTGGTTAAATGTCTAAGTGCAGGGGCCTTTGAAAACAGTATGCTGAGAATAGATAGGGCTCAAGGACATATCTCCAATTGAACTTTTAATGAACTCCCATAGGCGCCAAGAAGGCAGGCAAATAAGGAAGAACATAGAAACAAAGAACTGAGTAGAAGGTTGCATCTGGGAAAAGAAAGTTTGTTTTGCACTGTGTCCTTTCTGCTGACGTGGGGCTTATGGAGTATAAATAAAGTGAGGCGGAGGCTCTGAGTGCGGCCGCCATGTTCTCTGTTTGTCTTTGTCTTTTGTGTCCTTTCATTCTCCACCACCCCCGGCATGGACCCCAATATCTAAGAGTGGGCGGGGTGCAGTGGCTCATGCCTGTAATCCTAGCACTTTGGGAGGTCGAGGCAGGTGGATTGCCTGAGCTCAGGAGTTTGCGACCAGCCTGGGCAACACAGTGCAACCCCATCTCTATTAAAACACACAAAAAAATTAGCCGGCCGTGTCAGCGTGTGCCTGTAGTCCCAGCTACTCGGGAGGCTGAAGCAGGAGAATTGCTAGAACCCGGGAGGCAGAGGTTGCAGTGTGCCGAAATCGCACCACTGCACTCCAGACTGGACAACAAAGCGAGACTCCATCTCTAAGAAAAAAAAAATACATAAATAAATCTAAGAGTGGAATGGCTGAATCTATATCAGTGTACATTTAACATTTTAGTAATGCCAAACTTTCCCCCAAAATGTTGGACAATTTACAATCCCACTAACAGTGTATGAGAGCTCTAGTTGTTCCATAACCTAGTCAACATTTCTTATAATCAACTTTTAAAACATATATTTGTAACAAAAAGTTCATTTCTGTTGATGGATTTTCAATTATCACAGGCAAAAGAAAATCAGAACTGCATGCAGAAAATTACTTTTTCCTTATGTTACATCTGTAGGCATTTGATTTTTATCATGATAGAGAAGGTATGAGTTCTTATATTGCTTGGCACAGTAGAAATAGAAGAAATAAATAAATATAGCAAAAGGCCATTTCTCAGTGATTTCTATGTATGTCTTTTACTGGCAGTAAAAACAGCACTTGGGTAAATCAGACAACAGTAGATTTAGAAACAATATTGGAAGCTATCTAGCCCAACATCCACCATTTACAGAAGAGAAAATAGAGATTTGGTTAAATGACTCATGCAGTTATAGTGTTCTTGCCATTATAACACACTGTCCCTTTAATCCGCGAAAATGAGAGATATCGCCCATTTATTAACCCACTGAGTATGAGGTACAATTTTGAAGGGCACTGAGGAGTTCCTCCAGAAACTCAAAATCCAACTGGGAAAATGAACATTTAAATAATGAATAATAACATAACAAATTTCTTATAGATACAAACTGCAAAGAAAACACAATAGGAGTAATGAATTATTCAAAGGATCAAAAGAAAGAATGAGGAAAGGAAAAAGAAGGGTGGGAGTTTCTCAGGCAGAGAAAGGGAGAAAGGCTTTCTAGATAAGAAAATACACAGGAAAAGGTACTGCATGGGAAATCTTGATAGTGTTACCAAATAACTAACCATCACAAGGGATACTTTAGTCTAATAGATCTTTATCTTTTAAAGAGTCTGATTTCCAACACTAAATAAATATAAAACCACTATTTGCTTAGTTTCAACTTCCTATGCTATCTCCAATATATTAAGTGAATGGTAATATCTTCTTCTTCTTTTTTAATGTTGCAGATTGGGAAAGGATTGTGGAGTGAGACAGACCTGGAGTTCAATCCCTGCTCTGTTTAATATTTTATGGAGTTTGGTGATTAAGTTTTAGTTCCCCATTTCTCTGAGATTTAAAGTTTAACTAAATAGTACTTAATCCCTAGGGTTATTACGTATTTCAGAACTTAAAGCATAATCAACTTTTTAAAGCTAAGACAGTGTAATAGATGTGTGGTGATATGTCATTGTGACTTTAATTGAATTTCTTTAATCAGAAATAATATTTATCATTGTTTCTTGTGTTTATTTGCCATCTCCATATCTTCATTGATAAAATACCTGTTCAAAGCTTGTGTCCATTATTTATTTGTTTTTTTTATTACTTCTTATTGAGATTAAAACATTTATTACACTTGTACAATGTAAATATTTTCTCCAAGTCTATAGCTTGTCTTTACAATATTTTAAAAATGTCTTTCAAATAGCAGAAAAATTTTTATGAACTCCAATTTATTTATTATTTTTCTTTATTGATCATTCTATGGTGTCACACCTAATACATTTTTGTCTGACCTAATAACACAAAAATTATTCCCCATTTTTTCTTCTAAATGTGTACTTTTTAATTTTTGGTTTTACATTTAGGTTTATGACTGGGTTTGATTTAATTATTGTACACTGTGAGATATGTGTAAATGTTCTTTTTTTTGCCTATGGTTACTCAATTATTCTACCACCATTAGTTAAAGAAACTATACTTACTCCATGAAATTTCAGGTTTGGTTGAAAATTGATATGTATGTATATAAGCCTATTTCTTTTTTTTTTTAATTTATTTATTATTATTATACTTTAAGTTGTAGGGTACATGTGCATAACGTGCAGGTTTCTTACATATGTATACTTGTGCCATGTTGCTGTGCTGCACCCATCAACTCGTCATTTACATCAGGTATAACTCCCAATGCAATCCCTCCCCCCTCCCCCCTCCCCATGATAGGCCCCGGTGTGTGATGTTCCCCTTCCTGAGTCCAAGTGATCTCATTGTTCAGTTCCCACCTATGAGTGAGAACATGCGGTGTTTGGTTTTCAGTTCTTGTGATAGTTTGCTAAGAATGATGGTTTCCAGCTGCATCCATGTCCCTACAAAGGACACAAACTCATCCTTTTTTATGGCTGCATAGTATTCCATGGTGTACTATTTCTGAATTCAGTATGTTCTTCCTTTGATTTATTCATCTATATTGTCAATACCACACTGTCTTAAGTTAGATTTCTAATCTTGATATTGTAAGTCCTATAACTTTACACTATTTTCCACATAACGTTTTGGCACCACTAGATATTTTGTAATTTCAAATGAGGTTTAAAATTGGTTTGTGAATTTCTTTTTCAAAACCTGTTTGAAAGTTTGAGATTGCATTCAATCTATATCTCAATTTGGGTAAAGCTGACACTTTAACAAAATTGAGTCTTCTAATCCAAGAGTATTGTAGATCTGTCTATTTTACGTGGTCTTCTTTACTTACTGTCAGCAATGTTTCACAATTCTCAGTGTACAGGTCTCGCACATTTTTTTATCAGGTTCATCTCTACGTATTTGGTAATTTTTATACTATTGTAAACAGTATTGACATTTAAAATTCTCAAGGTTTATTGCTGGTACGTAGAAATATGTTTGATTTTTGTAAATTTACTTAGGGTCCTTCAAACTTTCATGTTTGATTGTACTGACTAGAAGTTACAGCACAATGTTAAATAAGTGTTCAAGTGGAATTCTTACTTTGTTGCAGACCTAAGTAGGAGAGCATGCAGTCTTCCAACATTAAGTTTTATACTAGCTATATAATTTTGAAAGAAGGTAAAGAAAGTTTCCTTGTATGCCTAGATTATTGAGATATTTTATTAAAAATGGATGATGGATTTTGTCAAATGCATTTTCTGCATCTATTGGAATGATCACATGGTTTTTCTTTAACCTGTTAATATAGCAAATAACGCTTTTTGATGTGCTGCTGAATCCGGTTTGCCAGTATTTTATTGAGGATTTTTGCATCGATGTTCATCAGGGATAGTGGTCTAAAATTCTCTTTTTTTGTTGTGTCTCTGCCAGGCTTTGGTATCAGGATGATGTTGGCCTCATAAAATGAGTTAGGGAGGATTCCCTCTTTTTCTATTGATTGGAATAGTTTCAGAAGGAATGGTACCAACTCCTCCTTATACCTCTGGTAGAATTCAGCTGTGAATCCATCTGGTCCTGGACTTTTTTTGGTTGGTAGGCTATTAATTATTGCCTCAATTTCAGAGCCTACTATTGGTCTATTCAGGGATTCAACTTCTTCCTGGTTTAGTCTTGGAAGAGTGTAAGTGTCCAGGAAATTATCCATTTCTTCTAGGTTTTCCAGTTTATTTGCGTAAAGGTGTTTATAGTATTCTCTGATGGTAGTTTGTATTTCTGTGGGGTCGGTGGTGATATCCCCTTTATCATTTTTAATTGCGTCGATTTGATTCTTCTCTCTTTTCTTCTTTATTAGTCTTGCTAGTGGTCTGTCAATTTTGTTGATCTTTTCAAAAAACCAACTCCTGGATTCATTGATTTTTTGGAGGGTTTTTTGTGTCTCTATCTCCTTCAGTTCTGCTCTGATCTTAGTTATTTCTAGCCTTCTGCTAGCTTTCGAATGTGTTTGCTCTTGCTTCTCTAATTCTTTTAATTGCGATGTTAGAGTGTCAATTTTAGATCTTTCCTGCTTTCTCTTGTGGGCATTTAGTGCTATAAATTTCCCTCTACACACTGCTTTAAATGTGTCCCAGACATTCTGGTATGTTGCATCTTTGTTCTCATTGGTTTCAGAGAACATCTTTCTTTCTGCCTTCATTTCGTTATGTACCCAGTAGTCATTCAGGAGCAGGTTGTTCAGTTTCCATGTAGTTGAGCGGTTTTGATTGAGTTTCTTAGTCCTGAGTTCTAGTTTGATTGCACTGTGGTCTGAGAGACAGTTTAATATAATTTCTGTTCTTGTACATTTGCTGAGGAGTGCTTTACTTCCAATTATGTGGTCAATTTTGGAATAACTGCGATGTGGTGCTGAGAAGAATATATATTCTGTTGATTTGGGGTGGAGAGTTCTATAGATGTCTATTAGGTCTGCTTCCTGTAGAGATGAGTTCAATTCCTGGATATCCTTGTTAACTTTCTGTCTCGTTGATCTGTCTAATGTTGACAGTGGAGTGTTGAAGTCTCCCATTATTATTGTATGGGAGTCTAAGTCTCTTTGTAAGTCTCTAAGGACTTGCTTTATGAATCTGGGTGCTCCTGTATTGGGTGCATATATATTTAGGATAGTTAGCTCTTCCTGTTGAATTGATCCTTTTACCATTATGTAATGGCCTTCTTTGTCTCTTTTGATCTCTGATGGTTTAAAGTCTGTTTTATCAGAGACTAGTATTGCAACCCCTGCTTTTTTTTGTTCTCCATTTGCTTGGTAAATCTTCCTCCATCCCTTTATTTTGAGCCTATGTATGTCTCTGCGTGTGAGATGGGTCTCCTGAATACAGCAGACTGATGGGTCTTGACTCTTTATCCAGTTTGCCAGTCTGTGTCTTTTAATTGGAGCATTTAGTCCATTTACATTTAAGGTTAAGATTGTTATGTGTGAACTTGATCCTGCCATTATGATATTAACTGGTTATTTTGCTCATTAGTTGATGCAGTTTCTTCCTAGCCTCGATGGTCTTTACATTTTGGCATGTTTTTGAGATGGCTGGTACCGGTTGATCCTTTCCATGTTTAGTACTTCCTTCAGGGTCTCTTGTAAGGCAGGCCTAGTGGTGACAAAATCTCTAAGCATTTGCTTATCTGTAAAGGATTTTATTTCTCCTTCACTTATGAAACTTAGTTTGGCTGGATATGAAATTCTGGGTTTAAAATTCTTTTCTTTAAGAATGTTGAATATTGGCCCCCACTCTCTTCTGGCTTGGAGAGTTTCTGCCGAGAGATCTGCTGTGAGTCTGATGGGCTTCCCTTTGTGGGTAACCCGACCTTTCTCTCTGGCTGCCCTGAAGATTTTTTCCTTCATTTCAACTTTGGTGAATCTGGCAATTATGTGTCTTGGAGTTGCTCTTCTCGAGGAGTATCTTTGTGGCGTTCTCTGTATTTCCTGGATTTGAATGTTGGCCTGCCCTACTAGGTTGGGGAAGTTCTCCTGGATGATATCCTGAAGAGTGTTTTCCAACTTGGTTCCATTTTCCCCCTCACTTTCAGGCACCCCAATCAGACGTAGATTTGGTCTTTTTACATAATCCCATACTTCTTGCAGGCTTTGTTCATTTCTTTTTCTTCTTTTTTCTTTTGGTTTCTCTTCTCGCTTCATTTCATTCATTTGATCCTCAATCGCTGATACTCTTTCTTCCAGTTGATCGAGTCGGTTACTGAAGCTTGTGCATTTGTCACGTATTTCTCGTGTCATGGTTTTCATCTCTTTCATTTCGTTTATGACCTTCTCTGCATTAATTAGTCTAGCTGTCAATTCTTCCACTTTTTTTTCAAGATTTTTAGTTTCTTTGCGCTGGGTACGTAATTCCTCCTTTAGCTCTGAGAAATTTGATGGACTGAAGCCTTCTTCTCTCATCTCGTCAAAGTCATTCTCCGTCCAGCTTTGATCCGTTGCTGGCGATGAGCTGCGCTCCTTTGCCGGGGGAGATGCGCTCTTGTTTTTTGAATTTCCAGCTTTTCTGCCCTGCTTTTTCCCCATCTTTGTGGTTTTATCTGCCTCTGGTCTTTGATGATGGTGATGTACTGATGGGGTTTTGGTGTAGGTGTCCTTCCTGTTTGATAGTTTTCCTTCTAACAGTCAGGACCCTCAGCTGTAGGTCTGTTGGAGATTGCTTGAGGTCCACTCCAGACCCTGTTTGCCTGGGTATCAGCAGCAGAGGCTGCAGAAGATAGAATATTTCTGAACAGCGAGTGTACCTGTCTGATTCTTGCTTTGGAAGCTTCCTCTCAGGGGTGTACTCCACCCTGTGAGGTGTGGGGTGTCAGACTGCCCCTAGTGGGGGATGTCTCCCAGTTAGGCTACTCAGGGGTCAGGGACCCGCTTGAGCAGGGAGTCTGTCCCTTCTCAGATCTCAACCTCCGTGTTGGGAGATCCACTGCTCTCTTCAAAGCTGTCAGACAGAGTCGTTTGCGTCTGCAGAGGTTTCTGCTGCTTTGTTGTTGTTGTTGTTGTTGTTGTTGTGTAGCTGTGCCCTGTCCCCAGAGGTGGAGTCTACAGAGACAGGCAGGTTTCCTTGAGCTGCTGTGAGCTCCACCCAGTTCGAGCTTCCCAGCAGCTTTGTTTACCTACTTAAGCCTCAGCAATGGCGGGCGCCCCTCCCCCAGCCTCGCTGCTGCCTTGCCGGTAGATCACAGACTGCTGTGATAGCAATGAGGGAGGCTCCGTGGGTGTTGGACCCTCCCAGCCAGGTGTGGGATATGATCTCCTGGTGTGCCTGTTTGCTCAAAGCGCAGTATTGGGGTGGGAGTTACCCGATTCTCCAGGTGTTGTGTGTCTCAGTTCCCCTGGCTAGGAAAAGGGATTCCCTTCCCCCTTGAGCTTCCCAGGTGAGGCAATGCCTCGCCCTGCTTCAGCTCTCGCTGGTCGGGCTGCAGCAGCTGACCAGTACCGATCTTCCGGCACTCCCCAGTGAGATGAACCCAGTACCTCAGTTGAAAATGCCGAAATCACCGGTCTTCTGTGTCGCTGGCGCTGGGAGTTGAAGACTGGAGCCGCTCCTATTCGGCCATCTTGCTCCGCCTCTGTCCTTTTTTTGTTTCAATTTCATTTAGTTCTGCTCTGATATGCGTTATTACTCTTCTTCTGTTGGGTTTGGATTTGGTTTGTTCCCATTTCTCTAGTCCCTTGAGGTGTGACCTTATTAGATTGTCTATTTGTGTTCTTTCAGACCTTTTGAGATGGGCATTCAATGCTCTGAACATTCCTTTTAGAACTGCTTTTCCTGTATTCCAGAGGTTTTGATAAGTTGTGTCACTATTAGTGTTCAGTTAAAATAATTTTTTAATTTCCATCTTGATTTTATTGTTGACCCAATAATCACTCAGTAGCAGGTTATTTAACTTACATGTATTTGCATGGTTTTTAAGGTTCATTTTGGAGTTGATTTCCAATTTTATTCCACTGTAGTCTGAGAGTACTTAATATAATTTCAATTTTCTTAAAATTTATTCCACTGTAGTCTGAGAATACTTAATATCATTTCAATTTTCTGAAATTTACTGAGACTTGTTTTGTGGCCTAACCTATGATCTATCTTGGAGAAATTTTCATGTGCTGATGAATGGAATGTATATTCTGCAGTTTTTTGGTAGAATGTTCTGTAAATATCAGTTAAGTCCATTTTTTTCTAGGATATAGGTTAAGTTCATTGTTTCTTTGTTGACTTTCTGTCTTTATGAACTGTCTAGTGCTGTCAGTGGAGTACTGAAGTCCCCCATTATCATTGTGTTGCTGTCTATCTCATTTCTTAGGTCTAGTACTTACAGTTTTATAGATTTGAAAGCTCCAGTGTTAGTTGCATATATATTTAGGATTGTGATATTTTCTTGTTGGACAAGTCCTTTTATCATCATATAATGTCCCTCTTTGTTCTTTTTAACTGTTATTGCTTTAAAGTCTGTTTTCTCTGATATAAAAATAGCTACTCCTGCTCGCTTTTGGTGTCCATTTGCATGGAATATCTTTTCCCACCCCTTTGCCTTAAGTTTATGTGAGTCCTTATGTTTTAGGTGAGTCTCCTGAAGATAGCAGATAGTTGGTGAATTCTTCTCCATTCCTCCATTCTGTTTCTTTTAGGTGGAGCATTTAGGGCATTCAACGTTAGTATTGAGAAGTGAGTTACTATTCTATTCATTGTTTTAGTTGTTGCCTGAATACCTTGTTCTTTTTTGTCTTTATGTTATTGTTTTATAGGTCCTGTAAGATCTATGCCTTTAGGAGGTCCCCCATTTTGATGTATTTCAAGGATTTGTTTCAAGATTTAGAGCTCCTTTTATCACTTCTCGTAGTGTTGGCTTGGTAGTGCATTCTTTCAGCATTTGTTTTCTGAAAAGGATATATCTTTATTTATGTAGCTTAGTTTTGCTGAATACAAAATTCTTGGCTGATAATTTTCTTGTTTAAAGTTGCTAAAAATAGGACCTCAACGTTTTCTAGATTTCAAATTTTTTGCTGAGAAATCTGCTGCTCATCTGATAGGTTTTCCTTTATAGGTTACATGATGCTTTCACTTCATGGCTCTTAAGATTCTTTCCTTCATCTTGACTTTAGAGAACCTCATGATTATGTGGCTAGTTGATGATCTTTTGGCAATAGATTTCCTGGGTCTTCTTTGAGCTTCTTGTACCTAGATGTCTAGATCTCTAGCAATGCCTGGGAAGATTTCTTCAACTATTCCCTCAAATATGTTTTCCAAACTGTTACATTTATCTTTTTTTTTGCTTGGGAACACCAATTATTCTTAGGTTTGGTCACTCAACATAATTTCAAACTTCTTGGAGGCTTTGTTCATTTTTTAAATTCTTTGTTCTTTCTTTCTTGGATTGGGTAAATTCAAAAGCCTTGTCTTCAGACTCTGATGTTTATTCTTCTACTTGTTTGATTCTATTGCAGAGACTTTCCAGTGTATTTTGCATTTCCCTAAGTGTGTCCTTGATTTCCAGAATTTGTGATTATTTTTTATTTATGCTATGTATTTCTCAGGAAATTTTTCTGTTCATTTCCTGTATCTTTTTTTATTTCTTTAAGTTGGTATTCACCTTTCTCTGGTCCGTTCTTGAGTAGCTTAATACTTGACATTCTGAATTCTTTTTCTGGCAATTCAGAAATTTATTCTTGGTTTGGATCCATTGCTGGTAATCTCTTGGGGTATGTTGAAGACATTTATTTTGTCACATTGCCAGAATTGCTTCTCTGGTTTCTTCTCATTCGGGTACACTACGTCAGAGCGAAGATCTGGGGCTCAAGAGCTATTGTTCAGATTTTTTTTTTATCCCAAGGTGTGATCCCTTGATGTGGTGCTCTTTCCCCGCCCCTAGGTTTGAAGTTTCCTGAGAACTGAATTGCAGTGATTGTTATTTCTTTTTTGGGTGTAGGCACCCAGCAGAGCTACCAGACTCCAGGGTGGTACTGAGGAGTATATGGAAAGAGTCCTGTGGTGTGATCCATCTTCTGGTTTCTCAGCTGTTGATACCATCACTTGCTTTTTCTCTGTTTATTGAGATGATCATGTAATTTCTCTTGAGAATTCTTCTTTGACTTACGATTTACAGGAATGTTGCTTAATGTCAAGGTATTTGAATGATGTTCCAGCTATCTTTCTGTTATTGTATTGTAGTTTTTGAGACAGGGTCTTGCTCTGTTGCCCATGCTTGAGTGCAGTGGCACGGTCAAGGCTCATTGCAGTTTTGACTGTTCAGGTTTAAGTTATCCTCCCGCCTCAGCCTCCTGAGTATCTAAGACCGCAGGCAAGTACCATTATGCCCAGCTAATTTTTTATTATCTGTAGAGACAAAGTCTTGCTATGTTTCCCAGGCTAGTCTCAAACTCCTGGGCTCAAGTGATCCTCCTGCCTTGGCCTCTGAAAGTTCTTGGATAACAGGAATAAGCCACCATGCCTGGCCTCTTTCCATTACTGATTTCCAGTTAATCTCAATAGTAAACTGAGAACATATATTGTATGCTTAAAAAAAAAAAAACTTCTATTTTAAGTTCAGAGGTACATGTGCAGGTTTGTTACATAGGTAAATGTGAGCCAGAGTAGTTTGCTTGTTGTACAGATCATCCCATCACCCAGGTATTCAGCTCAGCATCCATTAGATGCTCTCTCTCTTCCAACCTTCCACCCTCCAGTAACCCCCAGTGTATGTTGTTTCCCTCTATGTATTCATGTGTTCTCATCATTTAGCTCCCACTTACAGTGAGAACATGCCGTATTTGGTTTTCCTTTCCTGTGTTAGTTTGCTAAGTATTATGGCCTCCAGCTCCATCCATGTCCCTGCAGAGGACATTATCTCATTCTTTTTCGCATGCCATTTATTCTCTTAAACTATTTAATGTGTTTTATGGCCCAGAATGTGATTTTTCTTGAATTTTCCATGTGAAATGAAGAATTGTGTTCTGTTATGACTAGTAGTCCATAGATGTTAATTACATCGAACTGATTGATTTTGAGTTCAGTTAAATTATGTCTTTACTGATTTCTGCCTCATCTTTCCATTTCTAATATAAAACTTTTAAAGCCTTCATAAGTAATAGCAGATTCATCTGTTTCTTCTTGTATTTCTCATAAGTTGTCACCTCACACATTTTGACATACATAGTTTCATACATATTGAGGATTGTTATGTCTTTAGGGAATTAATCCCTTCATCATTATGTAATGCTCCCTTTTATCCCTGATAATTTCCCTTACTGTAAAATCTGCTATGTCTGAAATTAACACAAGTACTCTAATGTTCTTTTAATTAGTGTTAGCATTGCATATATTTCTCCATCTGTTGTTTAAAAACTATTATTTTGGCAAAAATACTTAACTTGAAATATACCCTTTAACAAATTTTAAAGTATACCATACAGTATTAACTATAGGCACAGTGTTGTAGATATCTAGAATTTAATTATCATCACTAACTAAAAAATTATACCCATAGAATAACAACTACCCATTCTCACCAGCACCCACTCCTTAGCAACCAGCATTTTACACTCTGTTTTATGTGTTTCAATATTTTACATGCCTTATATAAGTAGAAGCATATAGTAATCATCATTCTGTGACTGAACTATTTCACTTGGAATAATTTCCTCAAGGTTCATTTATGTTGTCACATATGGCAGCATTCCTACTTTTTAAAGATTGAATAATATTCCAGTGTGTGTATATACTACATTTTGTTTATCTATACATCCACTGATGAACATTTAAAAGTTTCCACATCTTGGTATTTTCAATAGTAGTGCAAGTCACATGATAGTGAAAATATCCCATTAAGATATCTACATGTATTTAAGGCATAGTGATCAAGTCAGGGTATTTAGCATGTCCATCACCAAAATCAAATACATTTTTTTATAGTCATCCTATTCTGCTATCAAACATTGAATTTATTCCCTTTATCTTTGTTTGTACCCTTTAACACACATCTCTTCATCCTTCCATATCCCCCAATTCCCCTTTCCAGTCTCTATTATGTATTTTCCACACTCTACCTCTTTGTGTTCAAATTTTTTAGCTCCTACATATAAGTGAGAATATGTGGCATTTGTCTTTTTGTGCCTGGCTTATTTCACTTAAGATGATGACCTCCAGTTCCACCCATGTTGCTGCAAATGAGGTGATTTCATTATTTTTTTATGGATAAAACTATTCCATTGTATATATGTATATTGTCTTTGCCCATTCATCCATTGAGGAATACCTGGGTTGAATCCATATCTTTGGTATTGTGAATAGTGCTCCAATTAACATATGAGTGCAGGTATTTCTTTGATATATTGATATCTTTTCCTTTGGGTAGATACCCAGTAGTAGGATGGCTTAAGTGAATGGTAATTCTACATTTAGGTTTTGTTTATTTATTTACTTTTTTGGGAAGTCTCAACACTGTTTTCCATAGTGTTTGTAACAGTTTACATTCCCTCCAACAGTATATAAGCAATTCGTTTTCCCCACAACTTTGCCAAAATGTGTTTTGTTTTTGTTTTGTATTTTTTAAATAGAGCCACTCTGCCTGGCATACGATAACATCTTACTGGGTTTGATATTCATTTTTCTGGTGATTAGTGATGTTCAGCATTTTTCATAAACCTGTTAGCCATTTGCATATCACCTTTTAAGAAATATCTATTCATGCTCTTTGCCCACATTTAATGGGATTATTTGTGTTTTCCTGTTGATTTGTTTAGTTCATTTTATATTCTGGATATTGGTCCCCTGTCAGATAAATAGTTTGGAAATATTTTTCTGCCATTCAACAGGTTATCTCTTCACTCTGTTATTATTTTTTATTTTTTACTGCATAGAAGCTTTTTAGTTTAAGCCCTATTTCTCTATTTTTGCTTTTGTTGCCTATGCTCTTGAGGATGGATAACAAATCCCTTGCTTAGAACAATGTCCAGAAGAGTTTTATCTGTTTTCTTCTAATAGTATTATAGTTTTGTGTGTTATGTTTAAACTGAAGTACATTTTGGATTGATTTATGTACATAGTGAGAGACAGAAGTCAAGTTTCATTCTTCTGCATATGACTATCCCACATTCCCAGTACCATTTATTGAAGAGTGTCCTTTTCCCTGATGCAAATTCCTGTCAGCTTTGTCTAAGATTAGTTGACTGTATGGCTTTATTTGTTGATTCTCTATTCTGTTCCACTGATCAATGTCTCTATTTTCATACCAATACCATGCTGTTTTGGTTACTATAGCTTTTATATATAATATTAAATTAGATATTATGAATATAAAAATATTTATAATTATATAATATAAAATATATACATAATAATATATCATGTACTCCCTGAACCTAAAATGAAATTTGAAATAATTTAAACGTGTGCAGGTTTGTTAAATGGGTAAATTGCGTGTCACTGAGGCTTGGTTATGCATAATATCATCATCCAGGAAGTGGATATAGTATCTGATAGGTAGTTGTTCAACTCTCGCCCTTCTCTCACCTTGTAATATATTTTCAAGTTAGGTAATGTGATGCTTGCGTTTTTGTTCACTTTTCTAAGGATTGCTTTGGCTATTTAGCCTGTGTTTGCGTTCCATATGAATTTTTAAACAGTCTTTTTTCTAATTTTGTGAATAATGCCATTGGTATTTTGATTGGGATTACATTGAACTTGTAGATAGCTTGGGCAATATGGTCACTTTAATAACACTAACTTTTCTGACCCATAAACATGGGTTATTTTTTTTCATTTGATTATGTCATATTCAGTTTCTTTCATCTATATTTTGTAGTTTTCCTGGCACAGATATTTTACGTCTTATATTAAATTTATTAAGTATTTTTTTCGTTTTGTAGCTATTGTAAATGGGATTGTCTTTTGCATTTCTCAGCTAGAACACTTTTAATGTATAAAAATGCTAATGTTATTTGCATGTTGATTTTGTATCCTGTAACATTACTACATTCATTTATTAAATCTAAGAGTTCTTTTGTGAAGTCTTCAGGATTTTCTAAATATAAGACCATATCACAAGCAAAGAGAGACAATTTGACTTTCTTTTTTCCAATTTGGATACTTTTTTTTCCCCCTTGCCTGATTGCTCTAGCTAGGACTTCTAGTACTGTGCCGAATAGAAGTGGTGAAAGTGGGCATCCTTGTCTTATTCGAGATGTAAGAAGAAAGACTTTCAACTTTTCCCCACTCAGTATCATGTTAGCTGTGGATTTATCATATATGGCATTTTGTTGAAATTTATTAAGTGCTTTTTCTGCATCTATTGAGACAGTCATATTGTTTTTTGTCCTTTGTCATGTGATGTATCACATTTATTCTTTTATACATGTTAAACCATAACTGCATCCCTTGCATAAATCCAATCTGATTTTGGTGTATTATCTTTTTCATGAACTGTTTTATTTGGTCTGCTAGTATTTTACTCAGAATTTTAGCATCTTTGTTCATCAAGGATACTGGCCTGCAATTTTCTTTTTTCTTGTGTCCTTGTCTGGTTTTTGCCTCAGGGTAATTGCTGGCCTTATTGAATTAGTTATGGAGAATTCCCTTCTCTTCACTTTTTTGAAATAGCTTCAGGAGGATTGGTATAAGTTCTTTGGACATTTGGTAGAATTAAGTGAATCCACCTGGTACTTGGCTTTTCTTTGTTGGAAGACATTTTATTACTAAGTAAATCTCAGTACTTGTGATTGATCTGTTCACGTTTTCGGTATCTTCCTGGTTAAATATTGGGAGGTTGTATGTTTCCAGGAATTTATCCATTTCCTCAAAGTTTGCAAAGTTGTTAGCATGTAGCTGTTCACAATAGTCTCTGGTGATATATATTTCAGTGGTATCAGCTGTAATGTCTCTTTTCCACTTCTGATTTTGCTTATTAGGTTCTTATCTTGGTTAGTCTAGCTAGTGGATTGTGAATTTTGTTTATCTTTTTGAAGAACCAACTTTTTGCTTCATTGCTACTTTGTATTTTTAGACATCATTAATTCTGCTCTGACAGTTATTATTTCTTTTCTTCTGCTAATTTTGATTAGGTTTTGTCTGGTTCCTTGAAGTGCATTGTTGCATTGTTAATTTGCATCTTCATTTCTATCTTCGTTTCTTTCTCGACTCAATAGTTATACTCAAGCACATTTAATTTCCATGTGCTTGTATAGCTTACCAATTTCCTCTTGGTATGAATTTCCAGTTTTATTCCATTGTGGTCTGAAAAGATATTTGATACAATTTCAAATTTTCAAAATATATTGAGAGTTGTTTTGTGCTCCAAGATATAATCTACCCTAAAGAATGTTCCATGTGCTGATAAACATGAAGTATATTCTGCAGTTGTTGAATAGAATGATCTGTAAATGTTTGTTAGGTCCACTTGGCCAAAACTCCAGTTAAAATATGATTTTTTTCTTATTGATGTTCTGTCTAGATAATCTGTCTAATTCTGGAAGTGGGGTGTTAGAGTCCCACACTATTATTGTGTTGCAGTTAATCTCTCTAGATCTAGTAATATTTGCTTTATGAATCTGAGTGCACCGGTGTTGGGTACTTATATATTGAAAATTGTTACATCCTCTTGCTTGATTGATTCATTTATCATTGTACAATGATTCTGTTGGTTTTGTTTACTGTTTTGACTTAAAATTTGTTTTACCTGATATGAATATAACTACAACAGCTTGCTTTGGGTTTTCATTTGCATGGGATATCTTTTTCCATCTCTTTACTTTCATGTGTGTATACATGTGTGTTTGCTGGTAAGGACAGTTTTTTGTGAGCAGCATATTATTGAATCATGTTGTAAAAAATATATATTTTATACATATATACACCTAATGTATAGAATATATATGTATATGCATTTGTTTCTTATAAATGCTTTATTTTTCCTTCATTGCTGAAGAATATATGTATATGTTATATCCACACACATCCAGACATTCTATATTTTTTTCTCAACTTTTATTTTAGGTTCAAAGGGTACATGTGCAGGTTTGTTACATGGGTAAATTGTGCATCACTGATATTTGCTATATAAATGATCCTATCACCCAGGTAGTAAGCACTTGATAGGTAGTTTTTTCAACCCTTCCTCCCCTCCAACCTCCCCACTCTCATATTCTCCAGTGTCTGTTGTTCCCATCTTTATGTGTACCCAATGTTTAGCTTCCAATAATCAGTGAGAACATATGGTATTTGGTTTTCTGTTTCTGTGTTACTTTACTTAAGAGAATGGCTTCCAGCTGCATCCATGTTGCTGCAAAGCACACAGTTTCATTGTTTTTATGGCCACATAGTATTCCATGGTTTATGTGTACCACACTTTATCCAGTCCATTGTTGATAGGCATCTAGGTTGATTCCATGTCTTTGCTATTGTGAATATTCATAGGTTAAACATATGAATATGTCTTTTTGGTAGAATGATGTATTTTTCTTTGGGCACGTAACAAGTAATGGGATTTCTGGATTGAATGGTAGTTCTGTTTTAAGTTCTTTGAGGAATCTCCAAACTGTTTTCCATAGTGGCTTTTAAAAGAAAAATTGAACCCATTTACATTCAAGGTTGTTATTAATATGTGAGGCTTTGTTTCTGTCATATTCTTAATATTTTTGGTTGTTTTCTATATTCTGTGTTCCTTTCTTTTTGTCTTACTGTCGTTGTGGATTGGTAAATTTCCATAGTGGTATCATTTGGGTCCTTTTTGTTCTTCCTTTGCTTGCTTGCTTTCCTAATGAATTCTATACTTCATGTGATTACATAATGGTGAATGCTGTCGTATCGCTTCTAGGTTTAAGACTCCCTTGAACATTTGTTGTAGTACTAGCATAGTGGTAACAAATTCGCTCAGCATTTGTTACTTGGAAATGCTTTATTTTTCTTTTGTTTCTGAAAAATAATTTTGCTGCTGGGTGGTAGTATTTTTTTTGTCAGCACTTTGAATATATCATCCTATTATCTTCTGGCCTATAAGGTCTCTGCTGAGAAATCCACTGTTAGTCTGATGGGGTTTACTTTTTAGGTGACTAGACACTTTTACCTTGCTGTTTTTAGAATTTTCTTTTTAAACTTTGACTTTAGACTGCTTGATTACTATATGGTGTGGGGAAGACTTTGCTGCACTTGAAGTTCTATGCCTGGGGTTCATTGAGGATCCAGTATCTGAATGTCTAAATCTCTTGCTAGAAGGCATGAGAATGATATCATGGACTTTGGGCACTCAAGGGAAAGGGTGGGAGGATTAGGGATAAAAGACTATACATTAGGTACTGTGTATATTACTTAAGTGATGGGTGTACCAAAATCTCAGAAATCACTGTTAAAGAACTTGTCTTTGTAACCAAACACCACCTGTTTCTCCAAAACTATTGAAATAATAATAATAATAAATCTCTTGCTAGATGGGAGGTTTTCCTCTATTATTTTATTAAATAGGTTTTCTAATCCTTTCTTTGTTTCTTTGACCTTGGGGATACCAATAATTTGCAAATTTGGCCTTGTATATTTTCCCAAAACGCATGAAAGATTTGCTCATTCCTTTTCATTTATTTTTATCTAATTGGATTATTTTGAAAGTCCTTCAAGTTCTAAGATTCTTTCTTCTACATGGTTTTATCCATTATTGCAGCTTTCAAATATAGTTTTTATTTCTTTCAACGAGTTCTTCAGTTTCATAATTTCTGTTTGGTTCTTTTAAAAAATATCTGTCTCTAGGAAATTTCTTTTCTTTTCTTTCTTTTTTTTTTTTTTTTGTCTTTGAGGTGGAGTTTCACTCTTTCTGTTTAGGCTAGAGTGTAATGGCACAATCTCAGCTCACTGCAACCTCTTCCTCCTCAGTTCAAGTGATTCTCCTGCCTCAGCCTCCCGAGTAGATGGGATTACAGGCATATGCCACCACGCCCAGCTAGTTTTGTATTTTTAGTAGAGACAGGGTTTCACCATGTTGGCCAGGCTGTTCTGGAACTTCTGACCTCAGGTGATCCACCCGCCTCAGCCTCCCAAAGTGCTGAGATTACAGGCATGAGCCTCCGTGCCTGGCCTTTTGTCTCTGGTAAATTTCTTGTTCATATCCTGAATTGTTTTTCTGTTTTCTTTGTACTGTTTTTCAGAATTCCCTCTATCTCACTGAGATTTTTAAAAACTAGTCTTTGAAATTCTTTATCTGGGATTTCAAAAATTTCTTCTGATTAAGATCTATTATTGGAGAATTATTACGTTCCTTGGAAGGTTTCTTATTTCCTTGCTTTTTCATGTTTTTTTTTGTGTGTGTGTGTGTGGGTCCTTACATTGATATCTGTACATCTGGTATAATCGTCACTTCCTATTTTTGAATTTACTTTCATAGAGGAAGACTATCATGAAGATGTATCTATGGTAATGGCTGGGTTGGGTACTTTGTCTTTGATTCTAGGTGCAAATAATAGCATACTCTCTTTATAATTTATTTGGCTGTAAGATAAAAAGTGCACATCCCCCTCACTCCTCAGTCCAGCTGGGGATCGATCCCCCATCCTGGTTGAAAAAGCCCACACTCAGCTCAGAACCAAGTCCAAGTAGTAACTCGAACACCACTCACATCCTTGTATCAAATATCGGCAGCACAGTGCTCAATTATTGACGCTGGGCACTGCCACCCAGGCTTCATCCACTTCCTGACCCTTGCTGTAGGATTGCTCCCAGTTTGCTCTCCATCCTAGTAGCAACAGCCCAAGTTTCCATAATGCTTCAGTCCCAGTGCCACTGGGTATCATGACAGTGTACAGTTGCCACTGGCTACTTCTGAAAATGGCACCTTTCTTTAGTGGCTTAGGTGTCAGAAAGGGTGTGGAATCTAGTGCTAGCTCCTTTCCTGGAGAAGTTCTGTCCCAAGGCCTCCCAGCAGCCTCCAATGTTAGTTTCAGGGTTTGCACTCATGCCTTGCTCACTTTCAAGCCCCAGATATGAGAGCACTTCCAGATCATTTCTCTGTCCCATTTGTGATAGCCCAGGTTTCTATAATACTGTAGTAGTGGTGCTGAGGGGTCCCAGGAATCTGTGTAGTTTGCCAGAGGCAAGTTTACAAAATGGTTCCTTGCTTAGCCACTTAGGTCTCAGAATGGGTATGAAACCCAGTATGAATCCCCTCCATAGAGCAGTTCCCTCCCATGGTCTCCCAAACGCTTCCTAAGTTAGTTTCAGGAGTTGGGAAAGACAAGGGGTTCTCCTGAGGCCAATAATACATAATTCCACGGTTCAGATGTGGGCCACTCAAAGTCTCTTTATCACTTCCTTGCATTAGGAAGTCAGTCCTGGCTTCCAGCCAATCCCATTCAGAAAGGCCTCCTCTCTCCCTAATTCCCTTCTTTTGGTATACCCTGTCACTTCTTTGTTAAATTCCAGCATTCTATTTTGGATAACGTACTCAAGTGTGACTGTCTATACACTACTCTGGTTCTTCTAAGTGAAGAAGGCAGGCATGAAATGCTTCTAGTCAGTCATCTTGAATGCCCCTCTCTCTTTGTAGTTTGATTTGCACTTCCCTGATGATTAGTAATGTTGAACATTTTTTGATATACCTTTTGGTCATTTGTATGTGTTCTTTGGAGAAATGTCTATTCAAGTCTTTTACTCATTTTAAACTAGGTTATTTTATTTTTTCTATTGAGTTACAGGAGTTTGTTATGTGTTTTGAATATTAACCTTTTATCACACATATGGTTTGCAATTATTTCCTTCCCATTACACAAGTAGCTTTTTTACTTTGTTAACTGTTTCCTTTACTGTGCAGAGATTTTTGATTTCATGCAATCCCACTTGTCTATTTTGACTTTTTGCTGTGCTTTTGGTATCACATCCAAGAAATAATTACTAAAACCAATGACATTAGCTTTCCCCCTATATTTAGTTCTAGGAATTTCAGTTTCACGTCTTATGCTTAAGTCATTAGCCCATTTTGAGTTGACTTTTGTGTATAGTGAAAGATAAAAGTTAAGTCATTTTCTACGTGTGGATATCCAATTTTAGTAATACATGTGGAGCAGTTTTCACAATACCATTTGTTGAAGAGATTACTATCTCCCCATTGTGTACTCTTGTCACCCTTGGTTAATACAAATTGAGTATATATGCATGCATTGACTTCTGGGCTTTCTAGTCTGTTCTAATGGTGCAAATATCTTTTTCTCAGTACCATACTATTTCGATTATTGTAGTTTTGGAATATATTTTAAAACCAGAAGGTGTGAGGCCTCCAGCTTTGGTCTCCTTTTTTCTTTCTTTCATTGTTTTTGAGACGGAATTTCACTGTTTTTGCCCAGGCTGGAGTGCAATGGCGTAATCGTGGCTCAGAGTTATTCTCTTGCCTCAGTTTCCTGAGTAACTGAGACTACAGGCGTGTGCCACCATGCCCAGCTAATATTTGTATTTTTAGTAGAGACGGGGTTTCTCCATGTTGGTCAGGCTGGTCTCAAACTCCTGACCTCAGGTGATCCACCTGCCTTGGCCTCACAAAGTGCTGGGATTACAGGCATGAGCGACTGCACCCAGCCTCCAACTTTGTTCGTATTGCTGAAATTGCTTTGGTGATTTGAAGTGCCTGGTGTCCACATAAGTTTTATTATAATTTTTGTATTACTGTAAAAAATGCCATTGTGATTTTGATAGGAGTTACATTGTATCTGAAAAATGCTTTGGGTAAACACTATTAAATCTTCCAGGGCATGAACATAGGATATTTTTACACTTACTTATGTTCTTAATTTCTTTCATTAATGTTTTGTGTTTTCTTAGGATAGAAACCTTTCACCTCCTTAGTTATGTTTATTCTTGTGTTTTATTTTTTTGATGCTTTTGTAAAGAGGATTTTCATTAATTTTCTTTTCATGCAGTCTATTTTTTAGTATACAGAATCAAAACTGTTTTCATGTCGACCCTTTATCCTGCAATTTTACTGAATTGATTTATTTCTTCTAATGGATTTTCTGTATGAAACCTTTAAGGTTTTCTACATATAAGATCGTATCAGTTCCAAAAAGAGATAATTTATTTTATTTATTATTATTATACTTTAAGTTCTAGGGTACATGTCCACAATGTGCAGGTTACATATGTATACATGTGCCATGTTGGTTTGCTGTACCCATTAACTCATCATTTATATTAAGTATTTATCCTAATGCTATCCCTCCCATCTCCCCCCACCCCATGACAGGCCCTGGTGTGTGATGTTCCCTGCCCTGTGTCCAGGTGTTTTCATTGTTCAATTTCCCCGTCTATGAGTGAGAACATGTGGTGTTTGGTTTTCTGTCCTTGCGATAGTTTGCTCAGAGTGATCGTTTCCAGCTTCATCCATGTTGCTACAAAGGACATGAACTCATCCTTTTTTATGGCTGCATAATATTCCATGGTGTATATGCGCCACATTTCCTTAATCCAGTCAATCATTGGTGGATCCCATTTGTCTATTTTGGCTTTTGTTGCCATTGCTTTTGGTGTTTTATTCATGAAGTCCTTGCCTATGCGGATGTCCTGAATGGTATTGCCTAAGTTTTCTTCTAGGTACTCATGGTTTTAGGTCTAACATTTAAGTCTTTAATCCATCTTGAATTAGTTTTTATATATAAGGTGTAAGGAAGGGATCCAGTTTCAGCTTTCTACATATGGCTAACCAGTTTTCCCAGCACCATTTATTAAATACGGAATCCTTTCCCCATTGTTTGTTTTTGTCAGGTTTGTCAAAGATCAGATGGCTGTAGATGTGTAGTATTATTTCTGAGGGCTCTGTTCTGATCCATTGGTCTATATCTCTGTTTTGGTACCAGTACCATGCTGTTTTGGTTACTGTAGCCTTGTAGTATAGTTTGAAGTCAGGTAGCGTGATGCCTCCAGCTTTGTTCTTTTTGCTTAGGATTGTCTTGGCCATGCGGGCTCGTTTTTGGTTCCATATGAAGTTTAAAGTAGTTTCTTCCAATTCTGTGAAGAACGTAATTGGTAGCTTGATGGGGATAGCATAGAATCTATAAATTACCTTGGGCAGTATGGCCATTTTCACAATATTGATTCTTCCTATCCACGAGCATGGAATGTTCTTCCATTGTTTGTGTCCTCTTTTATTTCATTGAGCTATGGTTTGTAGTTGTCCTTGAAGAGGTCCTTCACGTCCCTTTTAAGATGGGTTCCTAGGTATTTTATTCTCACTGAAGCTATTGTGAATGGGAGTTCACTCATGATTTGGCTCTCTGTTTGTCTGTTATTGGTGTATAGGAACGCTTGTGATTTTTGCACATTGATTTTGTATCCTGAGACTTTGCTGAAATTGCTTATCAGCTTAAGGAGATTTTGGGCTGAGACCATGGGGCTTTCTAAAGATACAATCATGTCATCTGCAAACAGGGACAATTTGACTTCTTTTCCTAATTGAATACCCTTGATTTCTTTCTCTTGCCTGATTGCGCTGGCCAGAACTTCTAACACTATGTTGAATAGGAGTGGTGAGAGAGGGCATCCCTGTCTTGTGCTAGTTTTCAAAGGGAGTGCTTCCAGTTTTTGCCCATTCAGTATGATATTGGGTGTGAGTTTATCATAAATAGCTCTTATTATTTTGAGATGTGTCCCATCAATACATAGTTTATTGAGAGTTTTTAGTGAAGGGCTATTGAATTTTGCCAAAGGCCTTTTTTCCATCTATTAAGATAATCATGTGGTTTTTGCATTTGGTTCTGCTTATGTGATGGATTACGTTTATTGATTTGCATATGTTGAACCAGTCTTGCATCGTAGGGATGAAGCCCACTTGATCTTGGTGGATACGCTTTTCGATGTGATGCTGGATTCAGTTTGTGAGTATTTTATTGAGGATTTTTGGATCAATGTTCATCAGTGATATTGGTCCAAAATTCTCTTGTTTTGTGTGTGTGTGTGTGTGTGTGTCTGTGTGTGTGTATCTGACAGGCTTTGGTATCAGGATGGTGCTGGTCTCATAAAATGAGTTAGGGGGGATTCCCTCTTTTTCTATTGATTGGAATAGTTTCAGAAGGAATGGTGTCAGCAACTGTTTGTACCTCTGGTAGAATTCGGCTGTGTATCCATCAGGTCCTGGACTTTTTTTGGTTGGTAGGCTATTAATTATTGCCTCAATTTCAGAGCCCATTATTGGTCTATTCAGCAATTCAACTTCTTCCTGGTTTAGTCTTGGGAGGGTGTAGGTGTCACGGAATTTATCAATTTCTTCTAGATATTCTAGTTTATTTGCATAGAGGTGTTTATATTCTCTGATGATAGTGTGTATTTCTGTGGGATTGGTGGTGATATCCCCTTTATCATTTTTTATTGGATCTATTTGATTCTTCTCTCTTTTGTTCTTTATTAGTCTTGCTAGTGGTCTATCAATTCTGTTGATCTTTTCAAAAAACCAGCTCCTGGATTCATTGCTTTTATGAAGGATTTTTTGTGTCTCAAAAAGAGATAATTTTACTTCTTCGTTTTTGACTTAGATGTCTTTTATTTTTCTACCTTGCCTTATTGTTCTGGCTAGGATTTTCAGTACTGTTAAATTCAAGTGACATAACTGAAAATCCTTTCCATCTTTATGATTTTAGAGATTTCACTAAAATTTTTTGTTTTTGTTGTTTTTGCTTCCTCTCTTTCTTTCTTTCTTTCTTTCTTTCTTTCTTTCTTTCTTTCTTTCTTTCTTTCTTTCTTTCTTTCGAGATATTGCTGTGTTGCTCAGGCTCGCCTTGAACTACTGGCCTGAAGGAATCATCCCGCCTCACCTTCTAAACACATTGAGATTACAAGTGTGAACCACTTTGCCTGGCTAAGATTTTGCTTTGTAAGTACTGAGTATAATACTAATTGTGGGCTTTTCATATACAGCCATTACTATGTTGAGTTAATTTCCTTCTGTGTTAAGAGTCTTTCTTTTTTTATCATGAAAGAGTGTTGAATATTCTCAAAATCTTATTTTTTAGAATCTATTGAGACAATATATTTTTTAATCATTCTTTATTTTAATGTGGTGCATCACATTTATTTGTTTCCCTATGTTTAGCCATCTTTGCATCCTAGGGATAAATATCATTTGATTGTTGAACTTCCTTAACATTTTGTAGGTTGTCTTTTCACTCTGCTGATTGTCTCCTTTGCTGTTCAGAAGCGTTTTAGTTTATATTAATCGTACCTGTTCATCTTTGCTTTTGCTGCCTGTGATTTTAATGTCTTGACTGTGAAATATTTTCCCAGACCAATATCCTGAAGTGTTTACCCTGTGTTTCTTTCTAGCAGTTTTACATTTCAGCTATGACATTCAGGTGTTTGGTTAATTTTGAGTTGATTTTTGTATAACATAAAAGTCACGAGTCTAGTTTCATTCTGCTGCATATGAATGCAGATTTTCCAGCATCATTTACCAAAGACACTGTCCTTTCCCAAATGTTTCACAAACTGGTGAAACATTTGTCAAAGGCCAGTTGGCTATACAGCCAGGCGCAGTGGCTTATGCCTGTAGTCCTATCATTTTTGGAAGCCAAGGCAAGTGGAATGCTTGCGGTTAGGAGTTCAAAACCAAAGCAGCCTGGCCAACATGATGTAACCCTGTCTAAAAATACAAAAATCAGCCAGGCGTGGTGGTGCACACCTGTAATCCCAGCTACTCAGGAGACTGAGTCATGAGAATCACTTGAACCTGGGAGACGGAGGTTGCAGTGAGCCGAGATCGCTCCTATGCACTCTACCCTGGGGACAAAAGAGCAAGACTCTGACTCAAAAAAAAAAAAAAAAGGGGGGGGTGTGCCCAAGATGGCTGAATAGGAACAGCTCCAGCCTCCAGCTCCCAGCATGAGGGACACAGAAGACGGCTGATATCTGCATTTTCAACTGAGGTACCAGGTTCATCTCACTGGGTCGTGGAGGACAGTTGGCACTGGTCCGCTGGTGCAGCCCGACCAGTGAGAGGTGAAGCAGGGCGAGGCATCACCTCACCTGGGAAGCGCAAGAGGGAAGAGAATTCCTTTCCCTAGCCAGAGGAAAGTGAGACAACCAACACCTGGAAAATTGGGTAACTCCCACCCTAATACTGTGCTTTACCAAGGGTCTTGGCAAACGGCACACCAGGAGATTATATCCTACACCTGGCGCAGAGGGTCCCACACCCATGGAGCCCCCGTCATTGCTAGCACAGCAGTCTGAGATCTAACTGCAAGGCGGCAGTGAGGCTGGGGGAGGGGCGCCCACCATTGCTGAGGCTTAAGTAGGTAAACAAAGCCACCAGGAAGCTCAAATTGGGTGGATCCCACCACAGCTCAAGGAGGCCGAGCTGCCTCTGTAGACTCCTCCTCTGGGGACAGGGCATAGCTAAACAAAAAGCAGCAGAAACCTCAGCAGAGGTAAATGCCCCTGTCTGACAGCTTTGAAGAGAGCAGTGGAACTCCCACCATGGAGGTTGAGATCTGAGAACAGACAGACTGCCTGCTTAAGTGGGTCCCTGACCCCTGAGTAGCATAACTGGGAGATATCCCCCACTAGGTGCAGACCAACACCTCACACCTCACACAGCTGGGTACGCCCCTGAGACGAAGCTTCCAGAGCAAGGATCAGACAGCAACACTCGTTGTTCAGCAATATTCTATCTTCTGCAGCCTCCGCTGCTGATACCCAGGCAAACAGGGCCTGGAGTGGACCTCAATCAAACTCCAACAGACCTACAGCTGAGGGTCCTGATTGATAGAAGAAAAACTAACAAACAGAAAGGACACCCACACCAAAACCCCATCAGTACATCACCATCATCAAAGATCAAAGGCAGATAAAACCACAAAGATGGGGAAAAAGTAGTGTAGAAAAGCTGGACATTCAAAAAATCAGGTGCATCTCCCCCTCCAAAGGAACGCAGCTCATCACCAGCAACAGAATAAAGCTGGACAGCGAATGACTTTGACAAGTTGAGAGAAGGCTTCAGTCGATCAAATTTCTCAGAGCTAAAGGAGGAACTACGTAACCAGTGCAAAGAAACTAAAACCTTGAAAAAAGATTTGACAAATTGCTAACTAGAATAACCAATGTAGAGAAGTCCCTAAAAGATGATAGAGATGAAAACCATAACACGAAAACTATGTGACAAATGCACAAGCTTCAGTAACCGACTCAATCAACTGGAAGAAAGGGTATCAGTGATTGAAGATCAAATGAATGAAATGAAGCGAGAAGAGAAGTGTAGAGAAAAAAGAGTAAAAAGAAATGAACAAAGCCTCCAAGAAATATGGGATTATGTGAAAAGACCATATCTACGTCTGATTGGTGTGCCTGAAAGTGACGGGGAAAATGGAACCAAGTTGGAAAACACTGCACAATATCATCCAGGAGAAATTCCCCAACCTAATAAGGCAGGCCAACATTCAAATTCAGGAAATACAGAGAATACCACAAAGATACTCCTCGAGAAGAGCAACTCCAAGACACATAATTGTCAGATTCACCAAAGTTGAAATGCAGGAAAAAATGTTAAGGGCATCCAGAGAGAAAGGTTGGGTTACACACAAAGGGAAGCCCATCAGACTAACAGCAGATCTCTCAGCAGAAACAGTCCAAGCCAGAAGAGAGTGGGGGCCAATATTCAACACTCTTAAAGAAAAGAATTTTCAACCCAGAATTTCATATCCAGCCAGATTAAGTTTCATAAGTGAAGGAGTAATAAAACTCTTTACACACAAGCAAATGCTTAGAGATTTTGTCACCACCAGGCCTGCCCTACAAGAGATCTTGAAGGAAGCACTAAACATAGAAAGGAACAACAGGTACCAGTCAATGCAAAAACATGTCAAAATGTACAGTCCATCGATGCTAGGAAGAAACTGCATCAATTAGCAAGCAAAATAACCAGCTAATATCATAATGATAGGATCAAGTTCACATATAACAATATAAACCTTAAATGTAAATGGACTAAGTGGTCCAATTAAAAGACAGAGACTGGCAAATAGGATAAAGAGTCAAGACCCATCAGTTTGCTGTATTCAGGAGACCCATCTCACATGCAGAGACACACATAGGCTCAAAATAAAGGGATGGAGGAAAATCTACCAAGCAAATGGAAAATAAATAAAAAGCAGGGGTTGCAATCCTAGTCTCTGATAAAACAGACTTTAAACCATCAAAGATCAAAAGAGACAAAGAAGCCCATTACATAATGGTAAATGGATCAATGCATCTGGAAAAGCTAATTATCATAAATATATATGCACCCAATACAGGAGCACCCAGATTTATAAAGCAAGTCCTTAGAGACTTACAAAGAGACTTAGACTCCCATACAATAATAATGGGAGATTTTAACACCCCACTGTCAACATTAGACAGATTAATGAGACAGAAAGTTAACAAGGATATCCAGGAATTGAACTAAACTCTGCACCAAGCGGACCTAATAGACATCAATAGGACTCTCCACCACAAATCGACAGAATACACATTCTTCTCAGCACCACATCGCACTTATTCCAAAATTGACCACATAGTTGGAAGTAAAGCACTCCTCAGCAAATGTAAAAGAACACAAATTATAACAAACTGTCTCTCAGACCACAGTGCAATCAAACTAGAACTCAGGACCAAGAAACTCAAACAAAACCGCTCAACTACATGGAAACTGAACAACCGGCTCCTGAATGACTACTGGGTACATAACGAAATGAAGGCCGAAAGAAAGATGTTCTCTGAAACCAATGAGAACAAAGATACAACATACCAGAATCTCTGGGACACATTTAAAGCAGTGTGTAGAGGGAAATTTATAGCACTAAATGCCCACAAGAGAAAGCAGGAAAGATCTAAAATTGATACCCTAGCATCACAATTAAAAGAACTAGAGAAGCAAAAGCAAACACATTCCAAAGCTAGCAGAAGGCAAGAAATAACTAAGATCAGAGCAGAACTGAAGGAGATAGAGACACAAAAAACCCTCCAAAAAATCAATGAATCCAGGAGCTGGTTTTTTGAAAAGATCAACAAAATTGATAGACCACTAGAAGACTAATAAAGAAGAAAAGAGAGAAGAATCAAATAGACGCAATAAAAAATGATAAAGGGGATATCACCACCAACCCCACAGAAATACAAACTACCATCAGAGAATACTATAAACACCTCTACACAAATAAACTAGAAACCTAGAAGAAATGGATAATTTCCTGGACACTTACACTCTTCCAAGACTAAACCAGGAAGAAGTTGAATCCCTGAATAGACCAATAGCAGGTTCTAGAACTCAGGAAATAATTAATAGCCTGCCAACCAAAAAAAGTCCAGGACCAGACGGATTCACAGCTGAATTCTACCAGAGGTACAAGGAGGAGATGGTACCATTCCTTCTGAAACTATTCCAATCAATAGAAAAGCAGGGAATACTCCCTAACTCATTTTATGAGGCCAACATCATCCTGATACCAAAGCCTGACAGAGACACAACAAAAAAAGAGAATTTTATATTAATATCCCTGATGAACATCCATGCAAAAATCCTCAATAAACTACTGGCAAACCGAATCCAGCAGCACATCAAAAAGCTTATCCATCATGATCAAGTGGGCTTCATCCCTGGGATGCAAGGCTGGTTCAACATACGCAAATCAATAAATGTAATCCAGCATATAAACAGAACCAAAGACAAAATCCACATGATTATCTCAATAGATGCAGAAAAGGCCTTTGACAAAATCCAACAGCCCTTCATGCTAAAAACTCTCAATAAATTCCATATTGATGGAACGTATATCAAAATCATAAGAGCTATTTATGACAAACCCACAGCCAATATCATACTGAATGTGCAAAAACTGGAAGCACTCCCTTTGACAACTGGCACAAGACAGGAATGCCCTCTCTCATCAGTCCTATTCAACAAAGTGTTTGAATTTCTGGCTAAGGCAATCGGGCAAGAGAAAGAAATAAAGGGTATTCAGTTAGGAAAAGAAGATGCCAAATTGTCCCTCTTTGCAGATGACATGATTGTATATTTAGAAAACCCCATTGTCTCAGCCCAAAATCTCCTTAAGCTGATAAGCAACTTCAGCAACGTCTCAGGATACAAAATCAATGTGCAAAAATCACAAGCATTCTAATACACCGGAAACGGACAAACAGAGAACCAAATCATGAATGAACTCCCATTCACAATAGTTTCAAAGAGAATAAAATACTTAGGAATCCAACTTACAAGGGATGTAAAGGACCTCTTCAAGGAGTACTACAAACCACTGCTCAGTGAAAAAGAAGAGGACACAAACAAATGGAAGAACATACCATGCTCATGGATAGGAAGAATCAATATTGTGAAAATGGCCATACTGCCCAAGGTAATTTATAGATTCTATGCCATCCCCATTAAGCTACCAATGACTTTCTATACAGCATTGGAAAAAACTGCTGTAAAGTTCATATGGAACCAAAAAAGACCCCGCATTGCCAAGACAATCCTAAGTCAAAAGAACAAAGCTAGAGGCATCACGCTACCTGACTTCAAACTATACTACAAGGCTATAGTAACCAAAACAGCATGGTACTGGTACCAAAACAGAGATATAGACCGATGGAACAGAATAGAGTCCTCAGAAATAATACCACACATCTACAGCCATATGACGTTTGACAAACCTGACAAAAAGAAGAAATATTTAATAAATGGTGCTGGGAAAATTGGCTAGCCATAAGTAGAAAGTTGAAACTGGATCCTTTCCTTACTCCTTATACGAAAATTAATTCAAGATAGATTAGAGACTTAAATGGTAGACCTAAAACCATAAAAACCCTAGAAGAAACCTAGGTAATACCATTCAGGACATTGGTATGAGCAAGGACTTCATGTCTAAAACACCAAAAGCAACGATAACAAAAGCCAAAATTGACAAATGGGATCTAATTAAACTAAAGAGCTTCTGCACAGTAAAAGATACTACCATCAGAGTGAATAGGCAACCTACAGAATGGGAGAAAATTTTTGCAATCTACTCATCTGACAAAGGGCTAGTATCCAGAACCTATAAAGAATTCAATCAAATTTACAAGAAAAAAAAACAAACAACCCCATCAAAAAGTGTGCAAAGGATATGAACAGACACTTCTCAAAAGAAGACATTCATACAGCCAACAGACACATGAAAAAATGCTCATCATCACTCACCATCTGAGAAATGCAAATCAAAACCACAATGAGATACCATCTCACACCCAGTTAGAATGGCAATCATTAAAAAATCAGGAAACCACAGGTGTTGGAGACGATGCGGAGAAATAGGAACACTTTTACACTGTTGGTGGGATTGTAAACTAGTTCAACCATTATGGAAAACAGTGTGGCGATTCCTCAAGGATCTAGAACTAGAAATAGCATTTGACCCAGCCATCCCATTACTGGGGATATACCCAAGGAATTATAAGTCATGCTGCTATAAAGACACATGCACACATATGTTTATCGCGGTACTATTCACAGTAGCAAAGACTTGGAATCAACCCAAATGTCCATCAGTGACAGTCTGGATTAAGAAAATGTGGCACATATATACACCATGGAATACTATGCAGCCATAAAAAAGGATGAGATTGTGTCCTTTGTAGGGACATGGATGCAGCTGGAAACCATCATTCTCAGCAAACTATCGCAAGAACAGAAAACCAAATACTGCATGTTCTCACTCATAGGTGGGAATTGAACAATGAGATCACTTAGACACAGGAAGGGGAACATCACACACTGGGTCCTATTGTGGGGAGGGGGGCGGGGGGGATAGCATTAGGAGATATACCTAATGTAAATGACGAGTTAATGGGTGCAGCACACCAACATGGCACATGCATACATTTGTAACAAACCTGCACCTTGTGCACATGTACCCTAGAACTTAAAGTATAAGAAAAAAAATGTTGGCTATAGGTATGTGAATTAATTTCTAGGTTCTTCATACTATTTCATTGGTTTAAATGCCTTTTTAAATGCCAGTACCATGTTGTTTTGGTTACTACATTTGTTTAGTATATTTTGAGGTCTGTTAGTGTGATACCTTCATCTTGTTCTTTTTAATCAGAATCACTTTGGCTATTTGTGGTTCCATAGAATTTTGGAATTACTTTTTTATATTTTGTAAGGAATGTCATTGTATTTTGATGGAGATTGCATTAAATCTGTAGATTGCTTTGGGTTGTATTGCCGTTTTAATAATATTCTTCAGATCCATGAGCATAAAATGTTTTTTCATTTGTTTGTATCATCTTTGATTTCTTTTATCCATATTTTATTGTTGTCCTTGTAGTCTTTCACCTCCTTGGTTAAATTTATTCCTAGGTATTTTGTTTTTATTTTTTTTTGGTAGCTATTGTAAATGATATTGCCTTCTTGATTTCTTTTTCACCTAGTTTGTTGTTCATGTATAGCAATGCCACTGATTTTTGTCTATTAACTTTGTAACCTGAAAATCTCCTGAATTTGTTTTTCAGTTCTAAAAGTTTTCTGATATTCTTTAGGTTTTTCTCTATATGTGACCATGTTGTCTGCAAACAGGGACAATTTGACTACCTTCTTTACAATTTGTATACCCTTTAATTCTTTTTTTTGCCTAATGGGCAATCAGTACTATGTTGAATTAAAATGGTGAGAGTGGGCATCTTTGTCTTGTTCTAGTTCTTAGAGAAAAAGCTTTCAGGTTTTCCCCATTCAGTAAGATGTCAGCTGTGGGTTTGTCATATATAATCATCATCATGTTGACATATTTTTCTTCTGTACCTAATTTATTAAGAGACTTTATCATAAAGTGATAATTTTACCAAAAGCTTTTTATTCATCTATTGAGATGATCATATGGTTTTTGTTCATAATTCTATTGCTGTGATTCATGATGTCTATTGATTTGAATATTTTAAAGCATACTTGCAGTCCTGGGATAAATCCCATTTGGTCATGTTGTAATCTCCAATGTTTAGTTGAATTTAGTTTCATAGTAATTTTTTTGAGGATTTTTGTGTCTATATTTGTCAGGGATATTGGCCTGTGGTTTTCCTTTTTTGTTGTGTCCTTGCTTGCTTTTGGTTTCAGAGTAATGCTGGCTTCATAAAATGAGTTAAAAAGAATTCTCTCTGCTTCAGTTTTGTGGAATAGTTTCAGAACAACTGGCATTACCTTTTTGCTAAGTGTTTGGTAGAATTCAGCAGTTAAGCCACACTATGTCTTTTAAGAAGTGTCTTTTCATGTCCTTGGCCCACTTTTTATTGGGATTGTTCATTTTTCTCTTGTAAATAAGTATAAGTTCCTTATAGATGCTGGATAGTAGACCTTTGCAAGATGCATAGTTTGCAAATATTTTCTCCCAATCTGTAGGTTGTCTGTTCAGTCTGTTGATAGTTTCTTTTGCCGTGCAGAAGCTCTTAAGTTCAATTAGATCCCACATGTCTATTTTTGCTTTTGTTGCAATTGCTTTTGGTGTCTTTGCCATGAAATCTTTGCCTTTTCCTATGTCCAGGATGGTATTGGTTAGGTTGTCTTCCAGGGTTTTTATAGTTTTGGGTTTTACATTTTTTAAGCCATCTTGAGTTGATTTTTGTATGTGGTGTAAGGAAGGGGTCCAGCTTAAAACTTCTGCATATGGCTAGCCGGTTATCCCAACAACATTTATTGAATAGGCAGTCTTTTCCCAATTGCTTGTTTTTGTCAGCTTTGTCAAAGACATACATGTGGCCAACAAACATATGAAAAAAACCTCAATATCACCAATTATTAGAGAAATGCAAATCAAACCAAAATTGATACCATCTCACAACACTCAGAATGACTATTGTTAAAAAGTAAAATAAATAAATAAATAAATAAATAAATAAATAAATAAATAAATAACACGTGCTGGTAAGGTTGTGGAGAGAAAGGAACACTTAAACACGGTTAGTGAGATTGAAAATTAGTTTTCAACCACTGTGGAAAGCAGTTTGGCAATTCCTTCAAGAGCTAAAACAGAAGTACCATTTGACCCAGCAATCCCATTACTGAGTGTATATGCAGATGAATAGAAATCATTCTACCATAAAGATCCCCACACACATATGTTCATTAATCACAATAGCAAAGGTATGGAACCAATCTAAATGCCCATCAATGACAGATTAAATAAAAAAAAAAGTGGTAATACACACCATACAATACTATGCAGCCATAAAAAAGATCATGTCTTTTGCAGGAACATGGATGGAGCTGGAGGCTATCATCCTTAGCAAACTAATGCAGAAACAGAAAACCAAATACTGCATGTTTTCACTTATAAGTGGGAGCTAAATAATAACTTATGAACACAAAGAAGGAAACAATAGACACTGGGGTTTACTTGAGGGTGGAGGGTAGGGGGAGGGAGAGGAGCAGAAAAGATAACTTGAGTACTGGGCTTAATACCTGGATGATAAAATAATCTGAACAAATCCCCGTGACACCTGTTTACCTATGTAACAAACTTTCACATGAATCCCTGAAGCCAAAATAAACATTAAAATAAAAGCCACGTGATCCTGGACTTTACTTGTTGAAAGGCTATATTACTGATTCAGTTTCATTGTTATTGTCTGTTTAGGTTTTCTATTTCTTCTTAGTTCATTTATTTTTTAAGTGAAAGCAAGTTTATCAAAAAAGTAAAGGAAAAAAAATGGCTATTCCATAGGCAGAGCAATGGCTTGAGCTGCTCAACTAAGGATACTTATTATTATTTATTGATTATATGCTAAACAGAGATTATTCATGAGTTTTCTGGGAAAGGGGTGTGCAATTCTCGGAACTGTGGGTTCCTCCCCTTTTTAGACCAGATAGGGTAACTTCTTGATATTGCCATGGCAGTTGTAAACTGTCATGGCACAGGTGAAAGTGTCTTTTAGCATACTAGTGCATTATAATTAGCATATAATGAGCCACGAGGACAATGAGAGGTCACTCAATACATTGTATGTGTCCAGGAGTTTATCCATTTCCTCTAGGTTTTCAAATTTATTGGCATGTATTTGTTTTTATTAATCTTTAATAATCTTTTGTATTTTCATGTTATCCACAGTGATGGATCACACACAATGTTGATAACACAATGTTATCCATTGTGATAGATATTATTTATTTTTGAAGTTGGGTTGCCTTCTTTAAGTTTGTGATTTTATTTAGGTCTTCTTTGATTTTTTTTCTTATTTATTCTAGCTAATTGTTTGTCAATTTTGTTTACCTTTTCCAAATAACAACTTTTCCTTTCATTGATCTCTCATATTCTTTATTGTCAATTTCATTTATTTTTGCTGTAATCTGTATTATCTTCTTCCTTTTACTAATTTTGGATTTGGCTTACTTTTGTTTTTCTATTTACTGGAAGTGTATTATTAAGTTGTTCATTTGAAATCTTTCCAGTTTTTTGATGTGAGAATTTATTGCCATAAACTTGCCTCTTAATATTGCTTTTACTATTTTTCATAGATTTTATAGCATCTTGTGCTTCTATTTTCATTTTTTCAAGAAATTTTTATATTTCATTCTTAATTTCTTCCTTCACTCATTTGTTACTGAAAAGCATGTTTAATTGCCATGCACTTGTATCATTTCACATGTTCCTCTTGTTATTGATAACTAGTTTTATTTTATTGTCATTAGATTAGATATTTGAGAGGATTTTATTTTTTAAATTTTTTTTGAAACTTGTTTCTGTCCTAACATATGACCAATCCTGTATAATGTTCTATTTCATGATTAAAATAATGTGTATTCTGCAGCTATCAGGTGAAATATTCTGTAAATGTCTGTTAGGTCCATTTGGTCTGTGTTACAGTTTAAATCTGATGTATCTTAGTTGACTTGCTGTCTAAATGGTCTGTCCAATGCTGACATTAGGGTGCTGAACTCCCCAACTATTACTGTACTAAAGTCTCTCTCTCTTTAGATTTAGTAATATTTGCTTTATATACTTAAGTGTTCCAGTGTTGGTACATATATATTTACAACTGTCATTTTCTCTTTCTTAATTGATCTCATTATTATATAACTCATTTTTTGTCTCTTTTTAAATCTTCTTGACATCAATTTTGTCTGATACAATTATAGCTACTCTGCTCACTTTTTGTTTCTCTTTGCATGTAGCACCTTTTTCCATTTCTTCCCTTTTAGTCTATGTGTGTCTTTACAGATGAGGTTAGTTTCTTGTCAGAATATAGTTGTGTCTTGTTTTTTCATCCATTCAGCCAACATATATCTTTTCAATGAGAAATGTACATTCAAGGTTATTATTGATAGATGAGGACTTGTGCTTGTCATTTTATTGTTTGTTTTTATCTTTTGTTCTTTACTTACTCTCTTATTATTTATTTTTGAAGTTGGGTTTCTTTCTGTAGTGATAAGGTTTGATTCCTTTTCCTTTCTCCTTTGTGTGTCAGTTCTACCAGTGAGTTTTACAGTTTCCAGATGTAAGACTCACTTGAGCATTTCTTCTAACCAGTCTAGTGGTGATGAATTTCCTTAGTTTTCGCTTGTCGGTGGAATATTTTATTTCTCCTTCATTTCCTAAGGATAGCTTTTCTGGAAATAAAATCCTTGGCTTATAGTTTTTTTCTGCCAGACACTTTAAATACATCATCTCACTTTATCCTGGCCTGTAAAGTTTCTGATGAGAAATTCACTGTTAGTCTAATGGAGATTCCCTTATACGTCACTTGATGCTTTTCTCTTGCTGGTTTTATAATTATTTTCTTTAATGTTTGACAATTTGACTGTAATGTGTCTTGCAGAGGACCTGTCTAGGTTCAATCTATTTGGAGTTGTTTGAGCTTCCTGGACATAGATGTTCATATCTGTCCCAAGATTTGGAAAGTTTTCTCCTATTATTTAATTCAATATGTTTTCCTTAGCTTTTCCCTTCTCTTTCGGAAATATCCATAAAACAAATATTTGTTCACTTAAAGGTAATTTATAAATCCTGTTGGCTTTCTTAATTCTTTTTTATTCCTTTTTTCTTGCTTTTTTGTCTGCCTGTGTTATTTCAAAAGACCTATCTACAAGTTCAGAAAACCTTTCTTCTGCTTGGTCTAGTCTGTTCTTGAAGTTCTTAACTGTATTTGTTACTTAATTCATTTAATTAATCACTCTGGAATTACTGTTTGGGTTTTCTCTACATCTATCACTTGGTTGAATTTTTCATTTAAATCATGGATTGTTTTCCTGATTTTACTGAATTGTCTAATTGTATTCTATTGCATCTCACTGGAATTTCCTTGAGATTATTATTTTGAATACTTTTTCTGAAATCGTGTATATTTTCCAATGATTGGAGTCTGTAGAGTTATTCTTTTCCATTGGAGGTGTCATGTTATTTGACTTCTTCATGCTTGATGTGTCCCTATGTTGATTTTCATGCATTTGGTGTAAAAGTTTTCTCTTCCAATTTTATGGAGTACATTTTGTAGGAAAACAGATTTGTATAAATGGGTCTTGAGGTGTTGGTTTTGTGAAGTGCATTGACCTTTCTTCCAGGTGGTCACAGTAGTGTGGCCTCTGTAATTACTTCAGCTGTAATTCACACTAGTAGCATCTGTGAGTTTCTCAGTTGCTTAGGCTGAGAGAGTTTCTGGTGGTAGTTGGGCAGATTGCTAGGCATAAGCTTGCTAAGCTATTTCTCAGGTCAGGAATACACGCATGAAGATAGTGGGTCAGTCAACTTTAGCCTGCTTCACTGCATTTGGGACATGGTGCTATAACTCTGATTGGGTGCACAGGCACACAGTTGCTTGACCTGCCTGGAGACATGCCTGCCAGGAGCAGCCTGCAGGGCCATTTCTCAGGTCTGGCACTTGGACTGAAGGCTGTTTGGCTGGCCTGGGGGCTTATATGCCAGTGGTGGCTTATCACACTGTTTCTCTGGCTTGGAACATGGGTTCAAGGCTATGTAGCCAGCCTGAAGGCATGTCTGCCTGAAGTGAGCAGAGGGTTGTTTTTCTCATACCCATGACACAGTTGCACAGCTGCTTAGCTGGGCAGTGGGACATTTATGCAGAAGGTAGTCCACAGGGCTGTCTTACAGACCTTGGATGTGGGCACAAAGCTGCTTGAGTAATCTGAGGATGTGTCCACTACAGGCAGCCTCCAGGGTTGTTTCTCAGGCATGAAATATGGATACACTGCTGCTGGCCAGCCTGTGGGTGTGTCTACCGGGGTGGCCCAAGGATCTATTTCTCAGGTCTTCGATGTAGATACTAGGCTGCTTGTCTGGCCTGGAGCTTGTCTGGCAGGTGTGTCCCTCAGGACTATTTCTTAGGTCCAGGACATAGGCTATTGGATGCTTGGCCAGACTGGGGGACTGCCTGCAAGAGGCAACCTGCAGGACTATTTCTGAGACCCTTATTGGGGGCACATGGCCATTGGACAGGATAGGAGGGTGTCTGAGGGGGGAGCATGCTGTGGGGCTGTTTATCAGGTTCTGAGTGGAAGCGCACAGCCACTTCACTGGTCCAGAGGCATATCAGCTTCTTGGAGGCTCAGAAGTCTCTTCTGCTTGGGGTTGGGTATGCAGCAGTCTGTCTGGCTCAAGAGTGGGTTCACCATGTGTGGGACTGAAGCTCTTGATACAAGTGTGGCAATGGGGGTTGGTTTTCTTGCTGTGTAGAACCAGAGTCAAAGCCTATTTTGGACTCAGGCTCCACACAGTTGGGGTTGTGGCATTCAGACACCCATGTGGGCTTGAGTGTAATAAAGATGGAGCCCCAGTGCTGGAGAGATGCAGAAGCTACTGGCCCCTAGAGCAAGGTGCACTGAGTCTCTGGTCCCAAGATGGTGCTGAGGTGCTGTAGCTTAGCTCACAGAGCATGGGAAGTGCACATCTTGGGCTCCTAATCTTGGGCAATGTAGCTGCATAAATTCTCAGCAACTCTCCAAACTTGGCCCAGGACATGCAAGGACTGTGAAATTTTCCTGTTGTAAGGACTGTAGGTGTTTGCAGTAGAAATGGGGAGTAATGAGGATCTTCTGCTTACTTTTTCCCCACAATGAGGAGTCCCTCCTTACTCCAGGAAGATCCAGTCTGAGTGGGGGAGACAAAGCTGCAGAGACCCTGTGACTCCATGCTGCCCTCCTATACTTCCAATAACCACAATTGCATCTCCACTCTCCTGCTGCACTCCAACAAACTCCTTTGACAGTGCAGTAAAATCTTAGCTGTTTATTAATTGCTGTGTTCCCTTACAGGGTAAGGAAGATGAATACAAGGCATCTCTAGTCAGCCATCTTGCTGATGTTACTCCTATTTTTAATTTCTGAAGTTTAGTTTTGGCAGGCAATGTACACTTATTTGGCAGATTTTTTTTTCCTGTCAGTATATTGAGTCTATAATTCCACTCCGTTCTGTTTTGTAATGTTTCTGCTTAGAAATTCCCTGATTATCTTATGGGTTTTCTTTTATGTCACAAGTCACTTTCTCTTGCTGCTTTAGAAATTCTTTGTTTCTAACTTGAAAATTTGATTATAATGTGTCTTACTGTGGATGTTTTTAAGTTCATCTCATATGGGACACAGTGAGTTTCCTGGATCTGACTGGCAATTTGTTTCTCGAGACTTGGGAAATTTTTATCCATTATGACTTTAAATAAAATTTTTACCCCTTTCTCTTTCTATTCTCTTTCTGGGACTTTGTTATGCATATATTTGCTTGTTTGATCATGTCCCACAAGTCCCTTAAGCTTTCTTTACTCTTTTCCATTTTTTTTTTTTCTATTCAGACAGGATAATTTCCAATGACCGGTCTTCTACTACACTGGCATTTCTTCTGCTTGATCTAGTCCACTGTTGAAACCCTCTAGTGAATTTTTCAGTTATTGTATTCTTCAGCTCCCAGATGTCTATCTGATACATTTCTTTTAAAACTTTGGAACTATTTGCTACATTTCTTTAAAAATTTGGGGACTAAACACTTAACCATTTCTTTAGATTGTATCAATATAATTTCAAGCAAGTGCTAACTGGAAGACCAATCCTGGAAATTCATAGAGAAAATATCATTCCAAAAATCAAGGATAACCAAGATACTCTTCTTTCACTGAAGTCACACTGTTAGTGGCCATAACAGAACAGTCAGCCAGTGTTATCCAGAATGTTAAGTGTTTACCATATCATCCAGTTTCAGAATGCCTCAGAGACTTTCAGTTGCTAAAGTCAGGGCACCAATTGAAACCAACAGAGGTCGGGCAATAATTACTTCTAAAATGTTAAGAATGTCACCCTTTTGGACAGTAATACCTACAGTATTTATTTCTTATGCATATTGATTTCCTAGTTCTGCTAATGAAGAAATGTGATTCAGGCCAGTGTTTTTAGCTACTGTAAATGAAGCTACCTCCATATCATCTGTAAGTCATAAATGCAGTAGGATTCCATACCTCTCAATGTTAATGAATATTCAGGTAATTTTAGAGCTAGCTCTGATTTCTGGAGCACCATCTCTTGTAATAAGAACTCTATTCTTCACTAAACAGGAAATAAAACATAGGGTATCATAAATGGAGCATTTAGCTTTCCAATCATCAGTTTATTAGAATGAAGAACAACAACTATAACTGCTTTTCCAGGGCGTGCATAGCCTGCAGTCTTGAGCAATTTGCCAGAACCATTTAAATTGACCTCCTTGGCTAAAGGAGCAGAACCCACCATGTTAGTAGTGAATTAGTCAATATAAGCAACTGGCTTGTTTCCAGTTGTCTTACAAATAAATTCAATGCCTTATTTTTCAATATCCTTAATCACCATAATCTTCATTTTGTTTAGAAAACGTAAATCAAGATCACTAAGAGCACCAATTAGAAGAGACTTCTGTGTAAGCAGGATGTTATCTTCAGTTTTTTTTTTTTTTTTTTTTAATACTAAATTTAGTATTAGGCTCTTTCTTTTCACAACACTTGTTCCACATGGGTAAGTCTGAAACTATTTGATTATCCATCTGTTCTGGGAGCAGAGAAGCAAAACTGAATAAGCCCAGTTTTAGCCTTTTCAACTCTGGCTATCCCAGAATTTTCCACCTTTTGGGTCATAATCCCTTTCACTAACTCACTGCAATCAACTGTCCCACCAAGTTACTTAACTACTTTCATATCCCTAAGATCCACAATGGTAGCTGTGGCTAGATCACTTGCTTTAATCACTGTATCTATATTCATTGGATAAATTAGACTGGAGTACTGAAAAATAAGCACTGAGTTCAATAAGTTGGTTATACTATTTTAAAATGTTTCTTTGTCATTTACTTCCATAGGTTAAGACATGTCAGTTACAACTTTAATACCATTTCCCAAAGCCTTCTAGAATGACTCAGAGATGATGGCTAGATGAATCCCTTTCTGAAGAAGCTTATTATAGGACTATAAGAGAGATCCAGCAATAATGACCACTGATGTGGTGTCATCTCAACTTCTATATCTTGGAGCCTTAGACAGCACCACTAGGATTCTGGCTGCTGCATGTAACACTTACATTTGTTTCAGAATGGTGGCAGCATCATATATAATAGTCATATCACCTTTTATATTTTTACTTTTTTATCCTTTCCTTTTGGTTGAAAGCTTGTTCTAAGAGCATTAGCAGCCTCTTTTGCCATGTAGATATTTCCTAAATTGATCTGAAATGACTTTTCAGTCTTTATAGGAACATTTCCTGTAGCCTCCAGCAGTCCTGGTGGGGATGGTGCTCCAGGATGCCATGTTCTCAGGCATGACAAACTTGGCTGGGTCTTCATGGGCTTGGAAAGGATAGATGGACATGGATTCCATCCAGCCATAAAATAGTGATATAACTCTATTGCCTTTATGACTCTTCCAGAAGGCAGTGCCAATGCCAAGAGGAAAATGTTTTGTATTTTTTAATATTTTCTATCTCTTTGTTAAAATTCTCACTTTGTTCATGTTTTTTTTTTTTTCTATTGAGTTGTACAGTTTTAACCCTCTGTCAGTTATGTGATTTGCAAATAATATTTTCCCAGGCTGTAGGTTGGCTTTTTATTGTGTTGATTATTCTCTTTGCTATGCAGAACTTTTTAGTTTGACGTAGTCCCATTTATTTATTTTTGCACCAGAAGTCTGAGCTTTTGGTATGATATCTAAAAGATGATTGCCAATGCCAGTATCAAGGACTATTCCCCTTCTGTTCTCTTCTAGAAATTTTATAATTTCAGGTCTTACATTTAGGTCTTTTATCCATTTTGAGTCATTTTTGTGTATGCTGTAAGTTAAGGGTCCAATTTCTTGCTTTTGCATATTGAAATTTAGTTTTCCCAATACCAACTACTCAGGAGGCTGAGACAGGAGGAATGCTTGAGGCCAGAAAGTTGAGGCTACAGTGAGTCATAATCACATCACTGCACTCCAACCTGGGTGACAGAGTGAAACCCTGTCAAAAAAAAAAAATAAAAAATAAAAAAAATTTTAAAAAACTAATAATAATAAAAATAAAATTTATTTCTCAGTATTTTAATTTTTTTGATGCTATTGTAAATAGGACTGCATTCTTGATTCATTTTTCTGCTAGGCCGTTATTTGTGTATAGAGAAAATACTGATTTTTCTTTCATTTTGTTTTGTTTTGTTTTTGTTTTTGAGACGGAGTCTTGCTCTGTCACCAGGCTGGAGTGCAGTGGTGTAATCTTGGCTCACCGCAACCTCCACCTCCTGGTTTCAAGTGATTTTCCTGCCTCAGCCTCCCGAGTCACGGGGACTACAGGTGTGCACCACCATGTGGAGCTAATTTTTGTATTTTTAGTAGAGATGGGGTTTCACCATGTTTGCCAGGATAGTCTCGATCTCTTGACCTAGTGATCCAGCTGCCTCAGCCTCCCAAAGTGCTGGGATTGCAGGCATGAGCCACCATGCCTGGCTGAGATAATACTGATTTTTCTACGTTGATTTTGTATCTGCAATGTTACTGAATTTATTAATTAATTCTAACAGGCTTTTTTATCTTTATGATTCTCTAAATTTAAAGTCATGTAATCTGCAAACAGACATACTTTTATTTCTTTCTAATCTGAGTGACTTTTTGCTTATTCTTGTCTGATTGCTCTTACTAACACTATGATAAATATAAGTAGTGAGAGTGGGCATTTTTGCCTTGTATTAGATCCTAGTGGAAAACTTTCCAGTTTTTTCCCATTGATTATAGTAGGTTTTTCATATATGGCCTTTATTATGTTGAAGAACTTTCCTTCTATACCTAAATTGTCAAAAGTTTTCATCAAGAAACAATGCTGAATTTGTCAAATTATTTTTTTCTGCATCAATTGAGATGATAATGTGGGTTTTATCTTTCATTTTGTGAATCTAATGTATCACATTGATTTGCATATGTTAATACAGATTTGCATGCTAGACATAAACCTCACATAATCACAATGTATGATGTTTTTTATATATTGAATTTGGTTTGCTAATATTTCATTGAGATTTTTTGCATCAATGTTCATTAAATATATTGGCTTGCAGTTGTGGTTTTTTTGGTGTCTTTTTCTTTTGGCTTAGCTATCAAGGTGATGTTGGCCTCATAAAATGTGCTTGAAAGTGGTCCCTGTAGCTCTCTTTGTTTGAAAGAGTTTAAAAATTATTATTGGTAACAATTCTACATTTGGTAGAATTCAGCCATAAAATAATATGTCCCTGTGCTTTCCTTTGAAAGGTTTAAAATTACTTCTTCAATCTCTTTGTTATTGACACATTCGAGCTTTCCAATTCTTCCTGATTCAATCATGGTAGGTTATATTTTTCTAGAAATTTATTCATTTCCTCTAGGTTATCCAATTTCTTGAAATACAACTGTTCATAATACTCCCTTATATTCCTTTTTATTTCTGAGGTATCTGTTGTAATGTCTCCATATTCATTTATGATTTTATTTATTTGAGTCTCATGTCTTTTTTTCTTTGTTAGTCTTGCTAGGGTCTTATTGATTTTAGTTTTTCAAAGAACCAACTCACAGGATTATCATTTTTTTCCTATGGTTTTCCTGCTACTTGATTTTTTGTTCTGTTCTGATCTTTATTATTTCCTTCCTTCTGCTAACTTTAGATTTAGTTTGTTCTTCTTTTCCTATCTCCTTGAGATATAATGGTAGCTTATTTATTTGTAATATCCTTTTAAAAATTAGGCATTTATTGCTACAAACTTCTTTCTTAGAACTGCTTTTCTTGAATCAATAGATTTTCATATGTTGTTTTTCCATTGTCGCTTTTCTCATGATACTTAAAAATTCCCCTTTTGATTTCTTCTTTGACTCAGTGGTTGTATAGGAGAGTTACTCTATATTTAGTGAGACATTGCTCTTGTGGTTATATTTAGATTTTTGTATACTGTTCCTTTCAGATCTTTAGGCATATTTAACACAGATGATTTAAATTTTTTTCTAATGAGTCCAATATCTGAGCTTCCTTACAGACAGGTTTTTTTTTTTTTTTTTTCCTTTTTTTCCCCCGTGTATAGAACATATTTTTTTTGCATACTTCTTCATTTTTTGTTGAAACCTGAAATTTTTGAATATTATAATGTGGTAACCCTGGAACTTAGGTTCACTCTCTTCTACAGAGTTTGTTGTTGCTGTTTTTTGTGGGTTGGTATTAGCTTGTTTAGTGACTTTTCTAAATTACGTTTTTAAATTCTGAATTCTTTTTCTTGTGTAGCCAGTGAATTCTGTGTTTTGTTAGCTTAGCAGCCAGCTGGTGTTTTAAACATAGTTTTCTTAAACAACTAAAGCCAAATAAATAAATAAATAAATAAGAAAAAGAAAATACTCTCACTCTTTGCAGATTGGTCTGTTTTGGGGCACTCCTTCAAAACTTAGGCAGCCTTTTTACAACCCTGCTTTAGTTTTCATATCCTGCTTGTGTGGAGCCTGAATGTCAGCCAGAGGTGAAAGCTTAGCGTCTTCTCAGGCCTTTTCCGAGCATGTGTCAAGCTCTGAGGATGCATGTGGACTTCTTAATTTCCCAGGGAGCTTTAAAACGCCCTTATTCCTCTATGTGTTGCCTCTCACAGACTCCTCCTTCCAGGCTTTTCAGTCTATTGCTTGTCCTATCGTTCCTTGCCCTGATGTGCTGTGACCAATAATTGTACCTTTAAATCCTTTTAACAAAAGCTGCCCATGAAGCCACCTCAACCATTAAAATTCTGATTGAGAGGAAACAAAGGCAAGCCCTTGCACTGGTCAGGTAGTTGCCAGAGAGGTGGAAAACCCACAAACACAATTCTTTGAGAATAGGGTTTGTTGTGCTCCCTCTGGCAGTAGCAAGTTTCATCAGGAACATAAGATTTGCCCTCATGGCCCCCACTAATCTGAGGTGTGGGGTACGGTGGGCAGCAATTCAACATTCCATAGCACTCCTTTACTGCAAAACAACAGCTTATTTATTCAAGCCTCTTTTTGGTTAAGTTTTTTCATAAATTCCCCAACTTTGCAAAAGTTGATTCTGATGATTATCTTCAGCTCATCAGTTGCTTTTGTGGAGGAATAGAGCCCTCAAGTTTCCTAATTTGCCATTTCCAGTGATGTCAGTCCCTTCTAGATTTGTTTTAAAGCTTTGCCAGGGCAGATCTGGAGTGACTTTGATTTTAGGGATAGTTTGGTACTATAATTAAGACTTGACTCTTTGGGGATCTCACTCTCCTGAATGCCTGAGAATGTAACATGGATATTTCTAATCTTTCTAATTGGAATTTTAGTTCCATGTAGCTCTAGCTCTGTATGAGTTCTAAGAAATAGATTACAGTCCCTGGTAGTTGTCTTTACCAGCTATTGCTGAATTTCACTATATGCATATGCAGCTTTTTATTTGGCCAAATACTCAAAAGAATTTTAAAGCAATTTTCTGGGGCTTTTTCTCTCTATAGTTATGGCCTCTCTAATATTCTCATGCAAAATTCCCAGCCATTTCAGCCTCCTCAAATTCTGATCTAGCTTCTCAATTCAGGGAGACCACTGTGCTCTAGTTGTGTTACCACCCACTATGCCACAGTCTGGAAATAGGTTTCATTTATTCCCCTCTCCCGGCTGTTTTTTTTTATTATTTATGTCAACAAGGCAAGTTGAACTCCAATTACTTTGTCATGGCCAGAATCAGAAAGTTACAAACAACAGTAACAATAACAACAACCACAACAAATGATGTGCTTACTTAATATCTTTGACATTAAAATAAATTGATTAGGACTTCAGAAGGTTAAAAGAAACTGGCAGAAATACAGCTACAGTATGTGGAATTGTAGCAACGATGTAAATGGTCTATAGACCTATTTTCATACATTAGGAAATGTTTACAAGCCATTCCCTTGCTCATGAGGTAGGACCTCTAACGGTTGCCATAATCCAGACATTCAGTTTTCACTAAAATTCCTACTGAGTGAGAAGTAGTATAAAGGCTGCCACCTGGCTGCCAGTAGGCTGGATATGGCTCACTAATTAATTTTGTTTGACCAGTACACTAATTTAAAAACTTGAATTTCAATATATTTTGGTGGACCATGCACACTCCGGTTGCCCATAATCCCTGTTTTATTAGACCCACTGTATCAGATATTTGTTATTTCACTAGTCTGTAAATTTGGAATTAGGCTGCCTATGTTTAAATCTTGATTACCTGCCTACTTACTTTTATTCTTGTACAAGCTAATTAACTTCTCTGAGCATCAGGTCTCTCTGAAAAGGGAAGTAGATAATATTACTTACCTCAGAAGACAAAATGTACATATCTACATAAAATAGTTAGCATAGTACTTGACATTGAATATGTTAGAGATCATAATTATTATGCCAAAGGAAGGTTTTGTCTAAGGCTGTCTTAATCGCAGAGAGGAAGTCTGCAGCCCTGAATTCTAGTCTTGGCTCTACCACTGTTTTGCTGTGTGACTATTTCTCCTCCTAAATCTCAGTTTCCCATCCATACACTAAATGATCTCATGCTGTATTCAACTTGTACATTCTATGATTCTATTTATTTGGGGGATCTCCTTGACTAATAGGAATGAAATGGAACTTACTACGTTTTTATCTTTACCACTATAAAACTATCAAACAAGTTATACAACATCACTCAAATTGACCAAAATGATTAAATTTCAAACTTTGCAGGCTCAGAAAATAGAGAACCATTGAAATCATAACTAGTCTGCCAGAGGATACTGCTGGCAGAATCTGCTTATTTATTTGGGAACATGAATGATTCCTCAGAAGACAATATCGACTTCCTTCCAGATGGTCACTACTGAAGGTTTTTCACTGAACTTAGCAACCTAACTTAATATCAATTAAAATCTATAGGTAAGTACCAACTCCATATAATTGTGGTCAAATGAATGGCTTGAAAAACTGAGTTAGTTTCCTGGTTATCAGAAAACTTTGCTTTTTAAAACAATTAAAATACTAAATTGATTATATAATAGGTTATATTTGGGAGATAGTGTGAAAGTACTTCCTTTCAATTAAGTCTACTTCTAACCACAGATTTTAAAGAGCCTATAAAAAGGAGCCCATAATAAAAGAGGGTGCCAGTAAAAATGAATACTATAAAATTTACTAAGGGTACATAAACTCTTCAAAGACTGACAGACAAAAAAAAAAAAAAAAAAAATGAGCTATGCTAAATTATATCTAGGGAGTGAAACCTAAAATATGTGCTAAGCATCTGCATATTTAGGCAATTTTCTCTTTAGATAAATGATTCCTATATTTCAGATTTTTTCAAACCACCTTCACAAGTTTTGACATATCTAGATATTTACTACCTGCATTATAATATCTGGGTATTACATGTATTATGATTTTTTTAGTTGACTCACTTTTATTTAACCTTTTCTTAAACTTCCCTTAAAATACTTTTCCTAAATCTTTTGCTTAGCCTTTTGTTAATTTCATTCATGAAATTATGGGTTTGATGTGATAGGTAGATAATTTTTCCTAATAAATATCAAATAAACACATAACTGTTACAGGTAAAATAAAATAAATCCATCTAAGTATACTTCAAATCATCTCAGGTGCCAGCAGTGGTATGGATGTATACCACGCTTTGGGAAACACTGCCTCAGATTAAGAGAGATCACTGAAAGTCTATATACTTTGCCCATATTAAGTCAATGTCTTACAAAATCATCATTAGAAGGTGTACTTTAATGCTATACTGCCATAACATTATGGAGGGCTATTTCTAGAAATAGTCATATAAAATGACTAGACATACAAATTGAAATTGCTGTGAAAGGGTTAAAGACATTGCTGATTATCTTGTTTAATATCTATGCAAGGTCCCAAATGAAAACTTTACTTTCAAATTTAGTGTCAGAAAACACTTGGTTATTTCTGTTCTTTTTCATAATGAAAGCTCTGTTACATTTCTTCTTACCTTGGTTACTAAGAAGCTCTACAACACCTCTGATGCTCAGTCTTAGCAACTATGTTAATCTTTGTGGTTAGTATAATGTGATTTTTTAATTTGATTTAATGAATTTCTTTATATGTTTTATTTTAAGCACTTAAAATTATTTTTATAAGAAAAGGTGATGAAAAGCAGAGAAGGTAAATATTACTGAATGCTTACAGTATATAACAGGCACTGTGCTATGGCTTTACATTAGTTATCTCATTCATTGCTTAATAATTCTACAAGGCACATACTATTTTCCTAACTCTATAGATAAGCAGTCTCAGATTCAGGTAATTTTCTAATTTGTCCAAAGTCAAACAGCTAATATAAGTGACACAGTAGTGAATTTATACCAGTCTCTGAATGCAAAGGTGAATTTCTTTTCAGTATATTATACTCACCTCTATGTAAAAAGGTAGAACATCAACAAAAGGATTTAAAGAGAAGAAATTTTATTTTTATTTAATTTTTAAAAATCTTCCCACAGTTATCTATAGATGTTGTACTAGTTTACATTTCTACAGTGTATGAGCATTCTCTTTTCTCCACATCCTCACCAATATTTGTTATTCTTTGTCTTTTAAAACATTTATTTTAGGTTCAGGGTACATGTACAGGTTTACATGTAAATTGTATGTAACAAAGACTTGATGTGCAGATTATTTTGACAGCCAGGTAACAAGCATAGTAATCTATAGGTAGTTTTTAAATCCTTAATCTTCTTCCCACCCTATACCCTCAAGTAGTCCCTAGTGTCTACTAATTAAGAATACAACCCCATTTTAATTTTCATTGTAGAGTTCTTTCACTTTCCTGGTTAGATGTATTCCTAGGTATTTTATTTTTTTGGGTGGCTATTGTGTTCTTAATTTAATTCTCATCTTGCACATTGTTGGTGTAAGGGAATGTTACTGCTTAAAATTTTTTTTATTTCAATAGGTTTTTGGGAACAGGCGGTGTTTTGTTATATTAATAAGTTCTCTAGCGGTGATTTCTGAGATTTTGGTGCACCCATCACCTAAGCCATCTACACTGTATCCAATGTCTAGTTTTTTATCCCTCGCCACTTCCTGCCCTTTCCCTCGAGTTCCCAAAGTCCAATGTATCATTCTTATGCCTTTGCATCCGCATAGCTCAACTCCTGCATATGAGTGAGAACATATGATTTTTAGTTTTCCATTCCTGAGTTCCTTCACTTAGAATAATGGTCTCCAATTCCATCCCAGTTGCTGCAAATGCCTTTATTTCATTTTCTTTTTTTTTCTTTTTTTTCTTTTTTATTTATTTATTTATTTTTTATTTATTTATTTTTTTAATTTATTTATTGTTATTATACTTTAAGTTGTAGGGTACATGTGCATAACGTGCAGGTTTGTTACATATGTATACTTGTGCCATGTTGGTCTGCTGTTTTATGGCTGAGTGGTGCTCCACGGTGTATATATACCACATTTTCTTTTTCCACTTATTGACTGATGGGCATTTGGGCTGGTTCCATGGTTTTGCAATTGCAAATTGTGCTGCTATAAATGCGTGTGTGCAAGCATCTTTTTCGTATTATGACTTCTTTTCCTTTGGGTAGCTACCTGGTAGTGGGATTGCTAGATAAAACAGTAGATCTACTTTTACTTCTTTAAAGGAATCTCTACACTGTTTTCCATAATGGTTATACTACTTTACATTCCCATCAACAGTGTAAAAGTATTTCCATTGCTGTGCAAAAGCCCTTCTGTTTAATTAGGTCCCATTTGTCAATTTTATTTTACTTGCACTTGGTTTTGGCATCTTCATCATGAATTCTTTGGTAGGTCCTATATCCAGAATGGTATTCCCTAGGTTATCTTCCAGGATTTTTGTAGTTTTAGGTTTTACATTTAAGTCTTTAATCCATCTTGAGTTGATTTTCATATAAGGTGTAAAGAGGAAATCTAGTTTCAATATTCTGCATATGGCTATACAGTTATCCCAGCACAATTACTGAATAGAGAATTTTTTCCACATTGCTTGTTTTTACTGGTTTTATAGAAGATTGTATGGTTGTAGGTGTGCAGCATTATTTCTGTGCTCTCTATTCTGATCCATTAGTTTACATATCTGTTTTTGTACCAGTACTATGCTGTTTTCATTATTGTTGCCTTGTAGTATAGTTTGACATTGGGCACTATGATGCCCCCAGTTTTGTTCTTTCTGCTTACGATTGCCTTGACTATCCAGCTTCGTTTTGGTTCCACACGAATTTTCAATTTTTTTCTAATTCTGTAAAGAATGTCACTAGTAGTTTGATAGGAATAACATTGAATCTGTAAATTGCTTTGAGCAGTATGGGCATTTTAATGATATAGATTCTTCCTATCCATGGGCATGGAATGCTTCTCCATTGATTTGTGTTAATTCTGATCTCTTTGAGCAATGTTTTGTAATTTTCCTTGTAGAGTTCTTTCACCTCCCTGGTTAGCCGTATTCCTAGGTATTTTATTCTTTTTGTGGCTGTTGTGAATGGAATTGTGTTCTTAATTTGATTGTCATTTTGCATATTGTTGGTATATAGGAATGCTGCTGATTTTTGTACATCGATTTGGTATCCTGAAACTTTCCTGAAGTTGTTTATAAGATTGAGGAGATTTAAGAAAGAGACTACGAGTTTTTCTTAGTATAGAATCATATAGTCTGCAAGCAGAAATAGTTTGACTTCCTCTCTTCCTATTTAAATGCTTTTATTTCTTTCTCTTGCCTGATTGCTGTGGCTAAGGCTTCCAGTACTATGTGGAATCGAAGTGTTGAGAAAGCACATCCTTGTCTTGTTCCAGTTTTCAAGGAGAATGTTTACAGCTTTTGGCCATTTAGTATGATGTTGGCTGTGGGTTTGTCATAGGTGGCTCTTATTATTTAGAAGGATGTTCCTTTAATGTCTAGTTTGTTGAGGGTTTTCAACATGAAGGAATGTTAAATTTTATCAAAAGCCTTTTTTACATCTATTGAGATAATCATGTGATTTATGTTTTCAGTTCTGTTTATGTGATGAATCATTTACTGAGTTGAGTATATCAAACAAGCTTTGCATCTCAGGGACAAAAAGCCTGCTTGATTGTGGTGGATTAGCTTTTTGATGTGCTCGATTGTGGTTGGATTAGCTTTTGGATGTGCTGCTGGATTTGGTTTGCTAGTATTTTGTTGAGGATTTTGCATCTACATTCATCATGGAAACTGGCCTGAAGTTTTCCTTTGTGTGTGTGTGTGTCTGCCAGGTTTTGGTATAAGGATGATGTTGACCTCATAAAATGAGTTAGGGAGGAGTTTTTCCTCCTCAAATTTTTGGAATAGTTTCAAGTAGGAATGGTACCAACTCTTTTTTCTATATATATTCGGTGGAATTCAGCTGTGAATTTGCCTGGTCTTGGGGTTCTTCCAGTCGGTAGTCTTTTTATTACTGATTCAATTTTGAAACTCATTATTAGTCTGCTCAGGTCTTTGATCTCTTCCTGGTTCAATCTTCAGTGGTTTTATGTTTCCAGAAATTTACCCATTTCTTCTAGGTTTTCTAGTTTGTGTGCATAGGAGTGTTTTAGTAGTCTCTGAGGTTTTTGTTTGTTTGTTTGTTTGTATTTCTGTGGGGTTAGTGGTAACATCCCCTGAGTCATTTATGATTATTTCAACCTTTTCTCTTTTTTATTTATTAGTCTAGCTGGCAGTGTATATATATATTTTTAAAGGTTCTCTTTTTTAAAATTATACCTTAAGTTCTAGGGTACATGTGCACAATGTGCAGGTTTGTTACATAGGTATACATATGCCATGTTGGTTTGCTGCACCCATTAATTTGTCATTTACATTAGGTATTTCTCCTAATGCTATCCCTCCCCCTGCCCCCCACCCCATGACAGGCCCTGGGGTATGATGTTGCCCACCCTGTGTCCAAGTGTTCTCATTGTTCAATTCCCACCTATGAGTGAGAATATGTGGTGTTTGGTTTTCTAATCTTGTGATAGTTCGCTCAGAATGATGGTTTCCAGCTTCATCCATGTCCCTGCAAAGGACATGAACTCATCATTTTTCATGGCTGCATAGTATTCCATGGTGTATATGTGTCACATTTTCTTAATCCAGTCTATCATTGATAGACATTTGGGTTGGTTTCAAGTCTTTGCTATTGTGAATAGTGCTGCAATAAACATTCCATGTGCATGTATCTTTATAGTAGCATGATTTATAATCCTTTGTGTAGATAACCAGTAGTGGGATCGCTGGGTCAGATGGTATTTCTAATTCTAGATCCTTGAGGAATTGCCAGTCTTCCACAATGGTTGAACTAATTTACACTCCTACCATCAGTGTAAAAGTATTCCTATTTCTCCACATCCTCTCCAGTATCTGTTGTTTCCAGACTTTTTAATGATCACCATTCTAACTGGCATGAGATGGTATCTCATTGTGGTTTTGATTTGCATTTCTTTTTTTTTTTTAAATTTATTTATTATTATTATACTTTAAGTTGTAGGGTACATGTGCATAACGTGCAGGTTTGTTACATATGTATACTTGTGCCATGTTGGTGTGCTGCACCCATCAACTCGTCATTTACATCAGGTATAACTCCCAATGCAATCCCTCCCCCCTCCCCCCTCCCCATGATAGGCCCCGGTGTGTGATGTTCCCCTTCCTGAGTCCAAGTGATCTCATTGTTCAGTTCCCACCTATGAGTGAGAACATGCAGTGTTTGGTTTTCAGTTCTTGTGATAGTTTGCTAAGAATGATGGTTTCCAGCTGCATCCATGTCCCTACAAAGGACACAAACTCATCCTTTTTTATGGCTGCATAGTATTCCATGGTGTATATGTGCCACATTTTCTTAATCCAATCTGTCACTGATGGACATTTGGGTTGATTCCAAGTCTTTGCTATTGTGAATAGTGCTGCAATAAACATACGTGTGCATGTGTCTTTATAGCAGCATAATTTATAATCCTTTGGGTATATACCCAGTAATGGGATGGCTGGGTCATATGGTACATCTAGTTCTCTGATGACCAGTGATGATGAGCATTTTTTCATGTCTGCTGGCTGCATAAAGGTCTTCCTTTGAGAAGTGTCTGTTCATATCCTTGCTGGCAGTCTGTCTTATTAATTCTTTCAACAAACCAACTCCTGGATTCTTGAATCTTTTGTATGGCTTTTCATGTCTCAATATCCTTCAATTCAGCTCTGATGTTAGTTATTTTTTGTCTTCTGCTAGCTTGGGGGTTGGTTGGCTCTTGTTTCTCTAGGCCCTCTAGGTGTAATGTTATGTTGTTAATTCGAGATGTTTCTAAGTTTTAATGTGAGCGTTTAGAGCTATAAACTTCCCTCTTAGCACTCCTTTAGCTGTGTCCCAGAGATTCCGGTACGTTGTATCTTTGTTCCAATTAGTTTCAAAGAATTTCTTATTTTCTGCCTTGATTTCATTATTTATCTGAAAGTCATTCAGGAGCAGGTTGTTTAATGTCAATGTAATTGTATGACTTTGATTGATTTTCTTACTATTGATCTCTATTTTTATTGTGCTGTGGTCCTGGAATGCGTTTGGTATAATTACAGTTTTGTATTTAATTTGCTGGAGATTGTTTTATGTCCAACTGTGTAGTTAATTTCAGACTATGTGCCATATGCAGATGAGAAAAATGTATATTTTGTTGTTTTAGGGTGGAGAGTTGTGTAGATGTCTGTCGGTCCCATTTGTTCAAGTGTTAAGATCAGGTCCCAAATATCTTTGTTAGTTTTCTGCCTCAATTATCTGTCTAATGTTGTCAATGAGGTGTTGAAGTCTCCCGCTATTATTGTGTGGTTACGTATATATCTTCATAGGTTTCTGATAACTCGTTTCATGAATTGTGTGCTCCTGTGTTGGGCACATATGTATTTAAAATAGCTACATCTTCTTGTTAAATTGTGTCCTTTACTATTATGAACTGGCCTTCTTTGACTTTTTTGATTATTTTGATTTAAAGTCAGTTTTGTCCGAAATTAGAATAGCAATCTCTGCTTTTATCTGTTTTCCATTCATTTCATAGATTTTTCTCCTTCCGTTTACTTTCAACCTGTGTGTGCTATTGCATGTGAAATAGGTCTCTTTAAGACAGCTTACTATTGGGTCTTGCTTCTTTATCCAACTTTCCACTCTGTGCCTTTTAATTGTGACACTTAGCCTGTTTACATTCTAAAGTTAGTACTGACGGGTATGGATGTGATTCTGTTATGTTGCTAGTTGCTTATTACGCAGACTTTTTGTATGGTTGCTTTATAGTGTTAACGGTCTATGTACATAAGTGTATTTTTGTGGTGGCTGGTAATGGTCTTTCATTTCCATGTTTAGAATTCCCTTAAAGACTTTATTTAAGGCAGTCCAGGTGGTAACAAATTCCATTAGTATTTGCTTTTCTCAAAAGAACCTTATTTCTTCTGCACTTATAAAGCTTAGTCTGGCAGGCTATGAATTCTTTTCTTTACAAATATTGCTTACAGCCCTCAATCTCTTCTGGCTTGTAGGGTTTTTATTGAGGGTTCCACTGTTAGCCTGATACTTTCCCCTTTGTTGGTTCTTTAGTGAAGTTGGGAAAATTTTATTAGATGATATCCTGAAATATGTCTTCCAAGTTGCTCGATTTCTCTCCCTCTCTTTCAGGGACACTGATGAATCACAGATTTGGTTTATTTACACAATTCCATATTTCTCAGAGGTGTTTTTTATTCTTCTTTATTTATTTATTTATTTATTTTTTTGTCTGAGTTATGTCAGAGAACTTTTCTTCAAGCTGAGATTCTTTCCTCAGCTTGGTTGATTCTGCTGTTAATATTTGTGATTGTATTCTGAAATCCTTGAAGTGAGTTTTTTCTGCTCTATCAGGTCAGCTTGGTTCTTTCTTAAAATGGTCATTTCATCTTTCATCTCCTGTATCATTTTATTGTATTTCTTAGAATCCCTGGATTTGGTTTTGACTTTTTCCAGAATCTTGGTGATCTTTATTCCTATCTATATTCTGAATTTGATTTCTGTCATTTCAGTCATTTCGGCCTGGTTAAGAGTCATTGCTCAGCATCTTGTGCATTCTTTTGGAAGTGTGAAGACACTCTGGCTTTTTGAGTTATTGGGGTTCTTGTGCTGCTTCTTTCTCTGTATAGGCTGATGTTCCTTCAATCTTTGAAGTTGCCATCTTTTAAATGTGTTTTTCCTTTTGCTTTTATCTTCTTTGATGTCCTTAGTGGTTTTATTGTATTATAAGATGGGTTCAGTCGACTGGCTTGGTTTCTGGAAGAGTTTATCAGATCAAGGCTCAGCTCAACACTGTTGTGCTGCATGCCGTAACTCTGTGAGGCTAGTGTTGGTCACCAACTTAGTTCTCTAGCTCCTTGAGATTAGAAACCTGCTGTGATGGAAGGGTTAACATGTTTCCAGACCACTGGTCACAACAGTGCAATGGGTGGTGACAGTCAACATGCTCCATTGAGTAACTGCAGTGGGATCCATGGTTGTTAGCATGTGGTTGCAGCAGTCGCAGCATGGCAAGGTGGGGTACATGCTTGTCACCTGGGGGTGGGATACAAGCAGGTGCAAGGGTGTTAGCCTCCATTCAGATGTTTCCAGCAGTGGCGGTGGCATGGTGGCATGGGGCCACTGGTGTCTGTGCATGGAGCCACTGGTGTCTGTGCACACATTTGTGCTGGCAGCAGTGGCAGTGGGGGGTGGAGTGCTGGCAGGCACTGAGATGGAGGTCTCCATTTGTGTGTTCACACTGGCAGCAATGGCAGTGCATGGTGGGGCTGGGGCCACTGGTCTCCTTGTGAGCATTTTCACAGGCAGTGGTGGTGCAGCAGGGTGGGGCGGGGTGGGGCAGGGTACGCTCATGTTAGCAGCAGCGACATGGTGGGGTGCACATGAAGACCTAAACTGGCGGGGAAGTGGAGTCAATTTCTGCCTATGCTCGTGGTGCACCACCAAAATGATCTGGGGCCTGGCTGTGGGTGTATGCCAGCAAAACAGCTTGGGGGAGGCTGCAGTGGGAGAAAGATGCCAGTGTGCTGGTATACATCTGTGTGGGCCACTCTGCTGGAGCTCTTTCATGGTCAGGCATGGTCTTCCAGCACAGAAGGTATGATGCGGGCCCTTGGCAGGCACCCCATTTGGGCATCAAAGACTGTACTGCAAGCAGGCATGGCCAAGCTGGGGCCCCATAAGAGGCCAGCAGACAGGGGGGCTGTTGGGTAGAAGCAGTCACATCTCATGGGGAAGATTCCCTTGTTCTGTTCAGGTCAGACAGTTCCCCTAATGCTAAAGTGTCCTAGGGGAGCATGGAAAACTTTGGGGGTATGGGAGCCCCTGGTTGTGCTTCACCATGGATGTTCCTGCACCAAGCCCTCTGGGCTCCGCGCCAGCTGGTGTTCTGCCCCATCAACTCTCTAAGCAGCTTTCCTTGCCACTTAAGTGTCTGTGGGGGTTGTGGGTTCTCCTGCTGCCAGTATTCTAGAGGTTCATGGTGAGAGAAGGTTGCTCCCCCTCTGCTCAACTTACTCTGTCCCCAGGAGTTTTTGGAGACCAGGAATGAATCCTGGTGCACAAGAGCCCTATGCAGGGTTCCCTGCTTCCTTCTCCTTCAGCCCAGCATCTGTGTTCTCCCTCTCTCCATTCTTAATGACTCCTCTCTGAAGATCTGGTTTGAGTTAACCAGCCTTCCCAATGTCCTGGTCCCTCGGTGGCAGATGTTCCTCCTGGCTGCATTTAGTCAGACTACTTCCCTCAAGAATGAATTTTACTTTTATGTGAGGGGATAAATTAGCTATAATAAATACTTCATTAGTTTCTTGCTTCAAAAACTAAAATTTCTTAATCAATTTACTAATTTACTGCTGCTCTACATGTTCACCTAACTTCTAACATAATCCCAAAAACATAGAATTTAAAGGCAAAGCAAATAAGGTCTAAGGGGAGAATAATGTTAACTACAATATAATTTTATTTATTCTTGAGGAAATTTACCATGGGAATTTATGTAACTGATCATATATACTCACAGTACTTTTCTGAACTTTCTCCTAAAACACATACACATAATGCCACAGGGTACTTTTAATCACTGACAAAATGTAATCATGAGAAAAAAGCCACCAAAGAGATCTGTATTAGTTCAATGTAAATGGCCAACTTAAAAATTGACTGGTATTATATTGAGAGACTAAATGGAGAGGTGAAAGGCTATAATAGAGACAAGGGCAAACTCCAGAAACAGGCTGAGTTCACTATGCAGCCCTACCACTTGCTTGATGTTTGACCTTTGGAAATTCCCTTAAGTTTTCTGTGCTTTTGTTTCCCAATCTGTAAAAAGGGGGTAATAATAGTATTTACATCATAGGGATTTTGTGTGTATTAATTTTTTAATACCGATAAAATGCTTAGAATAGTGCCTGGCCCATAGCAAATTAATACTGATAAAATGCTTAGAATAGTGCCTGGTCCATTATATATAATATACATTATATAATATTATAAATAATGATAATAGGCTATATATAATATATATAAATTTATATATATTATATATAGCCTATTATCATTATTACAGTAAACTAAATACAACCTAATTACATGAAGAATAGATCCAAAGTTTCAAAAAAATGTAAACCCCAAACCTTCATGAAATGTAACATTTTTCAATAGTTAGATACAATGAATAGAAGCAGAGGAAACACTAGTACTGGTGGCAGTTTTAAATTCTGTTGTAAAATTCTACTATAAAATTACTGTATTTGGATTGATACTTGTCAAGGTAGTGAAATGTGATCCCCAATGTTGGAGGTGGGACTTAGTGGAAGGTGTTTTGATGATGTGGGAGGATCCCACCTGAATGGTTTGGTGCTATTCTTGCTGTAGTGAACTCTCACTCTTAGTTTCAATGAGAATTGGTTGTTGATAGAGCCTGGCAGCTCATTCTCTCTCCCTGGATTCTGCTCTCACCATATGACTTCTGCACATGGCAACTCCCCTTTCCCTTCCACCATGAGAAACAGCCTGAAGGCATAACCAAATGTGGATGCTGGTACCATGCTTCTTGTACAGCCTGCAGAACTGTAAGCCAAATAAACATCTTTTGTTTATAAATTACTCAGCTTCAGGTAATTATTTGTAGCAGCACAAACAAACTCAGAGAGTATGTGAGATAATGCATATATTAATTACTTGATGTAGCCATTTCACAACACACACATATCAAAACATCATATTCTATGTCATATGTACAATTATTTGGCAATTGAAATAAATCGATATATTAAGTAAGTTTAATTTAAAAAAAGAAACTACTACTACATTTCTAGTAAAATGACAAAAATCTAAAACACTGGAGACATCAAGTGTTGATAACACTGTGCAGCAACAGAAACTCTCATTCACTGTTGGTGGGAATTCAAAATTTTATGGCCACTTTGGAAAACAGTTTGGCAGTTTCTTACAATGTGAAACACAGGCTTACCATATGATCCAGCAATTGCACTCCTTGATATTTACCAAAATTAGTTAAAAACTTATGTTCACACAAAAATCTACACATAAATGTTCCCAGAGCTTTTTTCATAATTGCACAAACTTGGAAGCACCAAAGATATCATTCGATAGGTGAATGGATAAACCACTGTACTACATTCATACTGTGGAATATTATTTGGCAATAAAAAGAAATGAGCTATCAAGCTAGAAAATACATGGATGAACCCTTAATGTATACTGGTAAGTGCAAGAATTAAATCTCTAAAGGCTACATGATTCCAACTATATAACATTCTGGAAAAGGCAAAACTATGGAGAGAGTAAAAAACCAGCAGTTGCCAAGGACTATATGGGAGAGAGGGATGAACAGGTAGAGCACAGGATATTTTCAGGGATCTATTTTGTGTGGTCCTATTCTATGAGAAACATGTACATACTTTTCAAAACTCACAGAATGTACAACACAGAGTGAACCCTAGTATTATCTATGGATTTTAGTTAATAATAACCTATTGGTTCATCAATTGCAAGAAATGTGCCACACTACTGCAATATATTAATAATAGGGGAAACTGTGTGTGGGTAGGCAGAAGGGGGAATGTAGATTCTCACAGAACAAAAAAAAAGAAAACAGAATAAGTATTTAAGATAAGAAGCATGGCATGAGCAAGGGCACAGTGTTTGTTCAGGGTACTGGAGGGTTTGTGTAAACTAAAATAATACAGAGAGAGATTAGAAAAGTAGTTTGGAGTTGGATTGTGAAGGATCTTTAATACTGGAATAAGGGAATTTGAGTTATGTTTGGGATGTATAAAGAATAATTTGTCATAATTTTCTTCTTAAGAATTTCTTTTCTTTGAAATCCAATATTCTTAAATTAAATCAAATTGGTTAATAATACACACAGACATAACTTTAAAATTTTTCAACATGTAAAATAACATCACTAGGAAACTGCCTAATGTTTTCCTCAACCCTAAAAACAAAGCTCCACTTAGATAATCTGTGAAGTCAGAATTTCACAGTGAAAGGGCTGTAAACAATTTCTATTTATAAAAGTAACAAATATCATCATGGATTTTTGTTTTGTTTTTTGAGATGGAGTCTCGCCTGTGGCCCAGGCTGGAGTGCAGTGGTGCGATCTCGGCTCACTGCAAGCTCCGCCTCCTGGGTTCACGCCCATTCTCCTGTCTCAGCCTCCCAAGTAGCTGGGACTACAGGTGCCTGCCACCACACCCGGCTAGTTTTTTTGTATTTTTCAGTAGAGACAGGGTTTCACCGCGTTAGCCAGGATGGTCTCGATCTCCTGACCTTGTGATCTGCCTGCCTTGGCCTCCCAAAGTGCTGGGATTACAGGCGTGAGCCACCACACCCGGCTATCATCATGCATTTTTGCTGCTGTTTGCAACAATCTTATTTAACTCTTCCACGGGCTGTGAAACAGTTAAAGTTAATCTAATACAAATTTGTTCTTATTTTACAGCATACTCTATGTGGTCTTCAACATAATATATTACAGTCCTTACTCCATTTCAGCCTCACTTTAAGATATTCCTCAAACAATTCATGGCACTTTGCATTAAGCAGTAGTTTTTAGACAGTGTTTCCTTAAAGCCCAGTTTTATTTGCTCATTATTTCACATTCTGTGCATGTTTTTACATCACTCAGCCTAGGCTGCATGCCTGTTACTAAACCAATCACTGTGGCCAAGGGAATGGAGCATTCTAGTAAGACAGTTGGATCAAATAATCAACTCTTTGTGCAGATAAGATAGTGAGGTAAGCTCTATCAAAGCCACATGAAAAATCTCAGTTCTCTATGGTAGATGATGTTTGGTTGCCTAATGCAACCAAAACTACAGATTCCTAAGGAAGAAAAAGAATCAAATGTAGCTTTGAATATATAATTATTTTAATTTAGCTATTTAGAGCATAATGCTCACTCACTAAGGAAGTCAAGATTATGAGGTCATTCATAAGCATAGTGCAATTTGTTAACATAAAGCAAGGCACTACAGTACTTGCCCCTTATCCACAGGAGATGTGTTCCAAGACCCTAAGTGGATGCCAAGTGGATGTCTGAAACTGGATAGTACCAAAACATAATATATATACATATATATGTATATATGTGTGTGTGTATATATATACACACACTGTTTTTCCCATTACATACATACCTATGATAAAGTTTAATTTATAAGGTAGGTACAGTAAGAGATTAAAAACAACATAGAATAATTATAACTGTACTGTAATAAAAATCATGTAATGTGTGTTCTCTCTCTCTCTCAAAATATCTTATTGTACTGTATTTTACCCACCTATTTTTGGACTGCAGTTGGCCATGGGTAACTGAAACCATAGAAAGCAAAACTGTGGATAACAGGGCTCTACTGTGTTCAACTTAGTTTCAATAAATAACTATTTAAAATCTACCACACACATAGAACGTCTATCATTGTTATGGAGGATTCTAAAAAATAAATAGAATAAGCCTATTTATAATCTAGCTCGAGGAGAAAAATTCATATTTGCTATAAAATATCAGTGCAAAGATATGTGGAACTAAGTATATGATAACATATTACAAGTTATATATATATTCAATATAATACTTTGACATTTTCCATGTTCTTGGGAAATTGAATATAAAATAATATTTGCATATTGAGATATTATCAATTAACTTATGTTAGAACCTCAGAGATACAGGTTCACACAAAACATTTTGGCACACAGACACACACACACACACACACACACACACACACACACAAAATCAGGTAATTTAGATATCATAAAGTGCAGTAGTGCTCAACTTTTACTATGCATTAGATGTATCATAGAAACACGTAAGAAACATTAAGAAAATAGCAGATGTATTTTTTCCAATCTTTAGTGGTGAAAAACCACTACCTATATCAGCAGTCCCCAACCTTTTTGGCACCAGGGACCAGTTTCACGGAAGACAATTTTTCCATAGATTGTGGGTGGCGGGGGTGGTTTCAAGATGATTCCACCACATTACATTTATTATTAGATTCTCATAACCTATATCCCTTGCATGCACAGTTCACAATAGGGTTTGTTCTCCTATGAGAATCTAATGCCTCTGCTGCTCTGACAGGAGGTGGAGCTCAGCTTCACTTGCTTCCCAGCTGCTCACCACCTGCTGTGGACTGGTACAGGTACCTGGCCCAGTGATTGGGGACCCCTGGAGTAGATAATTCAATTTAATTAGTCTGGGATAAAGATGGATATTTTTAAATGTTACTCAAGTGATTCGAATGTTTAGACAGGATTGAGACTACTGACTTGGCCTAACTACTTTATGTATGGTTGAAGAAACTGAGGTTCAGTAAAGATATGTAATTTACTCAAGATCACATTGATACAGTCCAGCCTCCTGCTTCCCAGTCCAGATATTTTTTAGGATACTGCTATTTTTTTTCCCTTTTAATCTGTGGACATTAAATTCTTTGACATCACCTACTAGAATGAAATAGAAGTCATGTTAGACAGGCAATTCATATAATTTTGCACACATAATAAAATAAAGTACACAATTTTTATTTCATTGGAAGTAACCCAATAATTCCATTGAACTCAAAGAGCTATGATGTGCTACTTTCAGTATTTAACAGAATTTAGTTGCTAAGAAAATTTTATTATTATTTTATTTTATTTTACTTTAAGTTCTGGAATACATGTGCAGAACGTGCAGGTTTGTTACATAGGTATATATGTGCCATGGTGGTTTGCTGCGCCTATCCACCCATCATCTATGTTTTAAGCCCTGCATGCATTAGGCATTTGTCCTAATGCTCTCCCTACCTTGGCCCCTCATCCCCTGACAGGCCCCAGTGTGTGATGTTCCCCTCCCTATGTCCATGTGTTCTCATTTTTCAGCTCCCACTTATGAGTGAGAACATGTGGTGTTTGGTTATCTGTAAGTAATTTATAGATTCAGTGCTATTCCCATCAAGCTACTATTGACTTTCTTCATATAATTACAAAAAATTACTTTAAATTTCATATGGTATGAAAAAATAGCCTGTATAGCTAAGGCAATCCTAAGCAATAAGAACAAAGATGGATACATCACGCTACCTGACTTGAAACTACACTACAAGGCTACAGTAACCAGAGCAGCATGGTGCTGGTACCAAAACAGATATGTAGACCAATGGAATAGAATAGAGACCTCATAAATAACACCACACATCTGCAACCATCTGATCTTTGACAAACCTGACAAAAACAACAAGCAATGGGGAAAGGATTCCCTATTTAATAAATGGTGCTGGGAAAACTGGCTAGCCATATGCAGAAAACAGAAACTGGACACCTTCCTTACACTTTATACAAAAATTAACTCGAGATCTATTAAAGACTTAAATGTAAAAACCAAAACCATAAAAACCCTATAAGAAAACCTAGGCAATACTATTCAGGACATAGGCATGGGCAAAGACTTCATGATGAAAACACCAAAAGCAATGACAGCAAAAGCCAAAATTGACAAATAAGATCTAACCAAACTAAAAAGCTTTTGCACAGCAAAAGAAATTATCATCAGCATGAACAGGCAACCTACAGAATGAGAGAAAATTTTTGCAAGCTACCCATCTGACAAAGGTCTAATATCCAGAATCTACAAGGAACTTAAACAAATTTACAAGAAAAACAAGCAACCTCATCAAAAAGTGGGCAAAGGATATGATCAGACGCTTCTCAAAAGAAGACATTTATGCATCCAAAAAACATATGACAAAAAGCTCATCATCACTGGTCAATAGAGAAATGTAAATCAAAATCACAATGAGATACCATCTCACGTCAGTTAGAATGGAGATTACTGAAAAGTCAGAAAACAATGGATGCTCACGAGGCTGTGAAGAAATGGAAACACTTTTACACTGTTGGTGGGAGTGTAAATTAGTTCAACCTTTGTGGAAAACAGTGTGACGATTCCTCAAGGATCTAGAACGAGAAATACTATTTGACCCAGAAAATTATTTTTTAAAGATAGAGCTCAGATTACACAAATAATTATAATGAGAAAATTCTAAGAATCTCATATTTGAGATTGTTGACTAAGTTAACAGGAATATTTGAAGAGGGTAGGATATAAGAAATTCAAATGTGCAATGCAGAGCATCAGATATGCAAATAATTACTTAATGATATTTATTAAGAGTTTAGGTACACTGTTTCAACTGGTATAAGGCAATGTTGAACACATTATTATCAACAAAGGACTTGAAGAGAAAGAATGAATGGAGTGGATGAGTTTGGTTGACAGACGAGTTTTAAGGAAAATGTTTTTGGAAGAGATATATTTGAACTGATAGAGAAGATCAAAGGGCATTAGAGTTTGTGGAGGAAGGAAAGCATAAGTAAAAGTTGGGCAAGGAACAACAAAGGGATCTACCTAGACATAGTCAAACTCTCAGACCTTTTATTAGTAGTCTTGCTTTCTATAGAAATACAGATATCACTATGTCTCCCACAGCAACTATCATAAAATAGAGGGAGCTCACTGAAATGTAATAACTAAAAATACAGTTAGAGAAGAAGCAAATATTTGTCTTCTAGAGTGTTCTGCCTTCTGCTTTCTTCTCTCAGTGCACACTCTTAAGTGATCACATCTTTGTCTATAGTTTCAGCTACCAAACATGGGACAATGAATCTCAAATCTCATGTGCTAATTTATTCCCTAATATACGGTCTAGTATATCCAACCATTTACTGTATATATACCAGTTGTTCTCACTCAGGGGCTATTCTCTCACCTCAACCCAGAGGACATTGGAAATATCTCGAGATATATTTTACTGTAACAACTGGTGAGGGGTTTAATACCATCTAGTGAGTAAAGGTCAAGGATGCCGCCAAATATGCTACAATGCACAGTAGAGTACCACACAACAAAGAATTACCCTGCCCAAAAAGATCAATGATGCAGAAATTGAGGAACCCTGAGGAACACCAACCTAGAAGTCCCACAAACACAGCAAATGCAACATGCCCAAAGTTTAACTCATCTTCTCCCACAAAACTTGTTATTTCTCCAGGAATTGTTTACTTAATTTCATTTTTGAAATATTCATGCTGCTACCTCCTTTATATCCACAATAATTCTTAAATTATCTTAACCCTATTCCTGGTATCTCTGCCCTGGCCAAACTTTCTCTGCCTGACCTATTGTCTACTAGTGAGTATGAAGTAGGAACTTTATACAGTTCCAGACACTTATTATCTGGCCCCTGACTACCTTTGCAGCATCATCTCTCCTGTGACCTCACCCCTACTATGTACTTCAGGCATGCCAAACTACATACAACTCTTCCAAATAGTCATTATATTTCTTGAATCCCTATCTTTGCATAATCTCCTTTATTCCCGAAATACCCATTTTCTCTTCTCCCACATCCTCCCACTTTACCTAGTCATCTTTTAAAAATCTCAAATGTAATCTTTTCTGGAAAAATGTCCTTACTTCTCTACATCTTAGTAGATTTAAATGCTTTTTCCTCTGGTTTCCCATGACACCTCTTCTTTACCTTTGCTATACTACTTAATACTCTGTAAATACTTGTTTATGCGTCTGACTTCCCTGTTATATTATGAACTCCATGATGGCAGGTTACATTATGTTAAATATATTGTATGTTACAATATATTGAATATAATGTATGTATGTATGTATGTATTATACAGAAGGCATTGAAAACAGTTTGTACGTAGTCTGAATTGATTTGAGGCTGTTCTCATTCACCTTTTCTATTCTTTTTTTTTTTTTTTTTTTTTTTTTTTTGGGGTGGTCTGGCTCTATCATAGGCTGGGTGCAGTGGCGGATCTCAGCTCACGCAGGCCTCGAGGTCCGCCATTCTCCTGCCACCTCAGCCTCCAGGTAGCTGGGACTACAGGCATCCCATGCACCTCGCCCGGCTAGTTTTTTTGTATTTTTTTAGTAGAGCCCGGGGTTTCACTGTGTTATGGGATGGTCTCGATCTCCTGATCCAGTCTCGGCCTCCCAAAGTGCTGGGATTACAGGCTTGAGCCACCCGCCTGGCCTTCTATTCTTTTAATGTTGTAAAACAAACACAAAATAAAGAGACCTACCCTCTTAACAATTTTTTTTTTTTTTTGAGATGGAGTCTGGCTCTGTCGCCCAGGCTGGAGTGCAGTGGCCGGCTCTTAGCTCACTGGAAGCTCCGCCTCCCGGGTTTATGCCATTCTCCTGCCTCAGCCTCCCGAGGAGCTGGGACTACAGGCGCCCGCCACCTCGCCCGGCTAGTTTTTTGTATTTTTTTAGTAGAGACGAGGTTTCACCGTGTTAGCCAGGATGGTCTCGATCTCCTGACCTCATGATCCGCCCGTCTCGGCCTCCCAAAGTGCTGGGATTATAGGCTTGAGCCACCGCGCCCGGCCCCTCTTAACAAACTTTTAAGCATACATTATTGTTAACTAAAAGCACAATGTTGCACAGCAGATCTCTAGAACTTTTCATCTTGCACGACTGAATCTTTATATACCTATTGAACAACAACTCTCCATTTTCCCCTCCCTCAGCCTCTGGCACTACCATTCTACTGTTTTTATGACTTTGACAACTCTAAATACCTCATATAACTATAATCATATAGTATTTGTCCCTTTATGACTGGCTTGTTTTACATAGCATAATGTCCTCAAGTTTCATCAATGTTGTAGCATATGATAGGATTTTCTTCTTTTTATGGCTGAACAATATTCCATTATATGCATATATCATATTTTCTTCATCCATTTATCTATTGATAGACATCAGTATTGTGTCCACTGCTTGGCTATTGTGAACAACGCTGCAATGAACATGAGAGTGCAGATCTATCTTTGAGATTTAATCTCCATTCTTTAGATAAATAACTACAAGTGGGACTCCTGAATCAGATTTTTTTTTTTAAAATTTTCTGAGGAACATCTATACTGCCTTCCTTAGCAACTTCACCATTTTACATTTCCAGCAACAATGAACAAGGGTTCTCTTTTCTCCACATGCACATCAACACTTGTTATTTTCTTTTTTTATATAATAGCTATCCTAACGGGTTTGGTGTAATACGTCATTATGGCTTCAATTAAAATCTTCTTTATAATTAGTGATTTTAAGCATCTTTTCATATACATATTAGCCATCTCTATGCTTTTTTTGGAGAAACATCTATTCAAGTCCTTTACCTATTTTTAATCAGATTATTAGTTTTGTTTCTATTTATTTGTAGGTTTTTTTAATACATTTTGATTATTAACTCATTATAAGATTCATAAGTTTGCAAATACTATTTTCCATTTCATAAGTTGCCCTTCAACTGTTGATTGCTTCTTTTGCTGTGCAAAAGCTTTTTAGTTTGATGCAATCCACTTTACTACTTTTGCTTTTGTTGCCTGTGCTTTTGGTATCATATTTTTAAAAAATGCTCCAGTCAATGCTCCTCCTATGTTTTCTTGTAAGAGTTTTATAGTTTCTGGTTTTCTGTTAAACTTTTAATGGATTTTGAATTGATTTCTGTATGTAGTATAAGGGTCCAATTTCATTATTTTACATGTGGATATCCAGTTTTCTCAACACCATTTGTTAAAAAGACTATTCTTTCTCCATGGTGTGATTTTGGCACCTTTGTTGGAAATCAAATGACTATAAACGTGTAAATTTATTTCTCTGTTCTCTATTCTGTTCCATTGGTTTATGCATCTGTTTTTATGCCAGTACTTTGCTGCTTTTATTGCTGTAGTGTTGTAGATTTTGAAATCAAGTAGTGTGATGCCTCTGGCTTTGTTCTTTTTGCTTAGGATTGCTTTGATAATTCAAGGTCTTTTGTGGCTCCATATCAAATATAGCATTTTTCTTTCTTGTTCTGTGAAAACTGTCATTGGAATTTAGGATCTCAATAGATGCAGAAAAAGAATTTGAAAGAAATTTAGCATCCGTTGAAAATCTCAAGAAATGAGGTATAGAAGGAATGTACCTCAACACAATAGAGGCCATATATCAAAAGGCCACAGCTAACATTATACTCAATGGTGAAAAGCTGAAAGCTTTTCCCCTAAGATTAGTAACAAGATTGGGGAGATATTGGTGAAATGATACAAAATTTTAATCATACAGGGGAAGTAAGTTCAAAGTCTGTTGTACCTACATGACTACAATTTAATAACAATGCATTGTATACTTGAAAGTGCTAAGAAGAGTGAGACAAGATGGCGAGAATAAGACAGCTCCAGTCTCAACTCCCAACCTTGGCGACACAGAGACCGATTTCTGCATTTTCAACTGGTACTGGGTTCATCTCGCAGGGTGCCAGGCGATGGTGCTGGTCAGCTGCTGCAGCCCGACCAGCCAAATGAAACAGGCCCGAGCATACAGCCTCACCCTAGAAGGAAGCGCAGGGAAGGAATCCCGCTTCCTGGCCAGGGGAACTGAGACACCCACAACACCCTGGAAAATGGGGTAACTCCCACCCCAATGTGCGCTTTAAGCAAACAGGCACCAGGAGATCATATCCCACACCTGGCCGGGAGGGTCCCACGCCCACAGGCCTCCCTCATTGCTAACACAGCAGTCTGTGATCTACCCGGCAAGGAAGCAGCCAAGGCTGGGGGAGGCGCCCGCCATTGCTGAGGCTTAAGTAGGTAAAACAAAGCTGCTGGGAAGCTCTGTGCTCACAGCAGCTGAAGGGAAACCTGCCTGTGTCTCTGTAGACTCTCCCACCTCTGGGGGCGGGCACAGCCGCAACAACAACAAAAAGCAGCAGAAACCTCTGCAGGCATAAGCTTGTCTGACAGCTTTGAGAGAGAGCAGTGGATCTCTCCCAGCTTACAGGAGGTTGGAGATCTGAGAAGGAGGACGAACTGCCTACTCAAGTGGGTCCCTGACCCCCTGAGTAGCCTAACTGGGAGACATCCCACACTAGGGAGCAGTCTGACACCCACACACACCTACAGGTGGAGTACACCCCTGAGAGGGAAGCCAAAGCAACAAGAATCAGACAGGTTTACTCTGTTCAGAAATATTCTATCTTCTGCAGCCTCTGCTGCTGCTGATACCCAGGCAAACAGGGTCTGGAGTGGACCTCAAGCAATCAACAGACCTACAGCTGAGGTCCTGACTGTTAGAAGGAAAACTATCAAAACAGGAAGGACACTACACAAAAACCCCATCAGTACATCACACCTCATCAAGACCAGAGGCAGATAAAACCCCACAAAGATGGGGAAAAGCAGGGCAGAAAAGCTGGAAATTCAAAAATAAGAAGCATCTCCCCAGCAAGGCCGCCAGCTCATAAGCCAACAATGGATCAAAGCTGGGCCAGGAGAATGACTTTGTGAGATGAGAAGAAGGCTTCAGTCCATCAAATTTCTCAGAGCTAAAGGAGGAATTACGTACCCAACATGAAAACTAAAATCTTGAAAAAAAAGTGGAAAGAATTCACGGCTAGAGTAATTAATGCAGAGAAGGTCATATGAAATGAAAGAGATGAAAACCATGACACGAGAAATGCATTGACAAATGCAAGCTGCAGTAACAATCGATCAACTGGAAGAAAAGAGTATCAACGATTGAGGATCAAATGAATGAAATGAAGCAAAATAAAAGAAAAAGAAAAGAAAAAGAAATGAACAAAAGCCTGCAAGAAGTATGGGATTATGTAAAAGACCAAATCTCAGGTCTGATTGGGGTGCCTGAAAGTGAGGGGGAAAATGGAACCAAGTTGGAAAACACTCTTCGGGATATCATCAGGAGAACTACAGCAGGGGCGGTAACATTCAAATCCAGGAAATGAGAGAACACCACAAAGATACTCCTCGGGGAACTGGCACAAGACACATAATTGCCAGATTCCTGCAAAGTTGAAATGAAAGAAAAATCTTAAGGGCAGCCAGAGAGAAAAGGTCAGGTTACCCACAAAGGAAGTCCATCAGACTCACAGCAGATCTCTAGAGCAGAAACTCTACAGAAGCCAGAGAGAGTGGGGCCAATATTCAACATTCATGAAAAGAATTTTAAACCCAGAATTTCATATCCAGCCAAACTAAGTTTCATAAGTGAAGGAGAAATAAAATCCTTTACAGATAAGCAAAATGCTTGAGATTTTGTCACCACCTGAGCCTGCCTTACAAGAGACCCTGAAGGGAAGCACTCAACATGGAGAAGGAACAGCCGGTACCAGCCATTGCAAAACATGCCAAAATGTAAGCCATGGGAGCTGGGAAGAAACTGCATCCAGCTAACGAGCAGTAACCAGTTAATATCGCATAATGGCAGGATCAAGTTCACATAATCTTATTATGAAATGTAAATGGACCTGAAATACTCCAATTAAAAAGTACAGACTGGCAAACTGGATAAAGAGAGTCAAGACCCATCAGTCTGCTGCTGGCCATTCAGGAGACCCATCTCACCGCGCAGAAGCATACGTGGAAGCTCAAAATAAAGGGATGGAAGATTTCAAGCAAATGGAGAACAAAAAAAGCGGGGGTTGCAATCTAGTCTCTGATAAAACAGACTTTAAACCATCAAAAGATCAAAAAGAGAGACAAAGAAAGGCCATTACATAATGGTCGGGGATCAATTCAACGGGAAGGCTAACTATCCTAAATATATGCACCCAATACAGGAGCACCCAGATTCATAAAAGCAAGTCCTTAGAGACTTACAGAGACTTAGACTCCCCATACAATAATAATGGAGACTTCAACCTCCCACTGTCAACATTAGACAGATCCTTGAGACAGAAAGTTAGCAAGGATATCCAGTGAACTCATCTCTGCAGCAGACCTAATGAACATCTATGCTCTCTCCACCCAAATCATCAGAATATACATTCTTCTCAGCACCACATCATTACTTACTCAAAATTGACCATATAATTGGAGTAAAGCACTCCTCAGCAAATGTACAAGAACAGAAATTATAACAAACTTCTCTCAGACCACAGTGCAATCAAACTAGAACTCAGGACAAGAAGCCTCAATCAAAACCACTCAACTACATGGAAACTGAACAACCACCTGCTCCTGAATGACTACTGGGTACACCTTAACAGAAATGAAGGCGAAATAAAGATGTTCTTTGAAACCAATGAGAACAAAGATACAACAGAATCTCTGGGACACATTTAAAGCAGTGTGTAGAGGGAAATTTATAGCACTAATGCCCACAAAGCAGGAAAGATCAAAATTGACACTCCTAACATCGCAAGTAAAGAACTAGAGAAGCAAGAGCAAACACATTCAAAGCTAGCAGAAACGAAATAACTTAAGATCAGAGCAGAACTGAAGGAAGTAAGACACAAAAACCCTCAAAGAAATCAATGAATCAGGAGTTGGTTTTGAAAAGATCACTAAATTGACGGAGCCACGAAACAAGACAAATAAAGAAGAAAAGAGAGAGAAGAATCAAATCGGCGCTTAATTAAAATGATAAAAGGGGACATCACCACCGACCCCACAGAAATACACAAACACCATCAGAGAATACTACTATAAAAACACCTTTCATATGAAATAAACTGGAAAACCCTAGAAGAAATGGATAATTTCTGGACACTTACACTCTTCCAAGACTAAACTCCAGGAAGAAGTTGAATCCCTGAATAGACCAATAGTAGGCTCTGGTGAGGCAATAATTAATAGCCACCAGCAAAGTCAGGACCAGATGGATTCACAGCTGAATTCTACCGGAGGTATAAGGAGGAGTTGGTACCATTCCTTCTGAAGCTATTCAATCAATAGAAAAGAAGTCCTCCCTAACTCATTTTATGAGGCCAACATCATCCCTGATACCAAAGCCTGGCAGAACACAACAAAAAGAGAATTTAGACCAATATCCTGATGAACATCGATGCAAATCCTCAATAGAATACTGGCAAGCCGGATTCAACAACACATCAAAAGCTTATCCACCACCATGGTCAAGTGGGCTGTCACGGATGCAAGGCTGGTTCAACATTCGCAAATCAGTTAACATAATCCAGCATATAAACAGAACCAAAGACAAAGACCACATGATTATCTCAATAGATGCAGAAAACTTTTGACAAAATTCAACAGCCCTTCATGCTAAAAGCAGCTCAATAAATTCAGTGATGGAACACCTCAAAATAATAAGAGCTATTTATGACAAACCCACAGCCAATATCATACTGAATGGGCAAAACTGGAAAAATTCCTTTGAAGAAACTGGAACAAGACGGGATGCCCTCACCACTCAATTCAACTGAGTGTTGAAAGTTCTAAGCTGGGGCAATTAGGCAAGAGAAAGAAATCGAAATTCAGTTAGGAAAGAAGAAGTCCAAATTGTCCTGTTTGCAGATGACATGATTGTATATTTGAAAACCCCATCGTCTCAGCCCAAAATCTCCTTAAGCTGATAGCTTAACTTCTAGCAAAGTCTCAGGATACAAAATTGTGTGCAAAAATCACTTAAACGCATTCTTATACACCAATAACAGACAAACACAGAGCCAAATCATGAATGAACTTCCATTCACAATTGCTTCAAATCAAATACCTAAGAGTCAACTTACAAAGGGATGTAAAGGACCTCTTCAGGAGAACTACAAACCTGCTCAGTGAAATAAAAGAGGACCTAAACAAATGGAAAGAGAACCTTCCTTATACTCCTTGGATGCGAGAAGAATCAATATCATTGAAAATGGCCATGCTACTTTTAAGGTAGTCTATAGATTCAATGCCATCCCCATCAAACTTCTACCAATGGGTTTCTTCTAGAATTGCAAAAACTGCTTTAAAGTTCATATGGAACCAAAAAGAGCCCCTCTCCAAGAACAATCCTAATTCAAAGAACAAAGCTGGAGGCATCATGCTACCTGACTTCAAACTATACTACAAGGCTACAGTAACCAACACAGCATGGTACTGGTACCAAAACAGAGATATAGACCAATGGAACAGAACGAGTCCTCAGAAATAATACATCTACAGCCATCTGATCTTTGACAAACCTGAAACAAGAAATGGGAAAGGATTCCCTATTTAATAAATGGTGCTGGGAAAATTGGCTAATATGCAGAGGTAGAAAGCTGAGAGCTGGATCCTTTGCCACTCTTTATACGAAAATTAATTCAAGATGGATTAGAGACTTAAATGTTAGACCTAATACCATAAAATCCTAGGGAAAACCTAGGTAGGCTACCATTCAGGACATAGGCATGGGCAAGAAACTGTGTCCTAAAACACCAAAAGCAACGGTAGCAAAAGCTAAAATTGACAAATGGGATCTAATTAAACTATCTTTAAAGAAACTACCATCAGAGTGAACAGGTATACCTACAGAATGGGAGAAAATTTTTTTAATCTACTCATCTGACAAGGAGCTAATATCCAGAACCTACAAGAACACAAACAAGTTACAAGAAAAAACAAGCCACCCCATCAAAAAGTGGGCAAAGTATATGAACAGACATTTCTCAAAGAAGACATTCATACAGCCAACAGACACATGTGAAAAAATGCTCATCATCACTGTGGCCATCAGAGAAGTACAAAATCAAAACCACAATGAGATACCATCTCACACCGAATGGCGATCATTAAAAGTCAGGAAGCAACAGGTGCTGGAGAGGGATGTGGAGAAATAGGAACACTTTTACACTGTTGGTGGGATTGTAAACTAGTTCAACCATTATGGAAAACAGTATGGCCATTCCTCAAGGATCTAGAACTAGATGTACCATATGACCAACCGTATTGCAGGGATATGCAAAGGTTTATAAATTATGCTGCTATAAATTTACATACTGCGTATGTTTATTTGCAGCATATTCTAATAACAAAGACTTGGAATCCTTAAATGTCCATCAGTGACAGATTGGATTAGAATATGTGGCACATATACACCATGGAATACTATGCAGCTCCATAAAAAGGATGAGTTTCATACTTTGTAGGGACATGGATGCAGCACAAACCATCATTCTTAGCAAACTATCACAAGAACAGAAAACCAAACACACATGTTTCTCCTCTGGGGTGGGAACTGAACAATGAATCACTTGGACTCAGGAAGGGAACATCACAAACACAGGGCCTATCATGGGGAGGGGGGAGGAGGAGGGATTGCACATTGGGAGTTATACCTGATGTAAATGACGAGTTGATGGGTGCAACAGACCAACATGGCACAAGTATACATAATGTAACAAACTATACACGTTATGCCTTAACCCTACAACCCAAAATTATAGTAATAATAAATAAATTTAAAAAAAAAAAAAGGAAAAAAAGAAAAAAAAAAAAAGAAAAGTGCTAAGAAAGAAGATTTTAAGCGTTCTCATCACAAAGGAAATGATAAATATGTGAGGTAATGCATATTTTACTTAAATTGATTAGCCACTCCTCTATACATATATCAAAACATGGTGTACACCATAAAATATATGATTTTTATATGTTAACTTAAAAAATACAATGAAAACAAATAAATAACAGTACTTTTAAAATATTGCAATGAAATTAACATGACAAAATGAACCATTTTAATGTATACAGTTCGGTGATATTTACTATATTCCAAATGTTATCCCAACATGATTTCCATCTAGTGCCAGACATTTTCATCACTCAAAAAAAAAGCCTGAATACACTAAGCAGACAGCCCTAATTTCCTACTTCCCCAAACAGCTGTCAACTATTAATCTTTATATCTGTATGAATCTTGCTGATATTAATATTTCATATAAATGGGCTAATACAATATGTGACCCTTTTGTGTCTGGCATTTCTCATTTATCATGAGATTTTCAGTATTCAGTCACATTATAGCATGTATCAGTTTATTTCTTTTAATTATTGAGTAACAGTTCATTGTATTGATGTAACACTTTTGTTTATCCATTTATCAGTTGATTGAGATTTGGGTATTTCCATCTGATAGGTATTGTAAATAGTACTGCTATTAACACCTGGGTAAAAATATATATTTGAATATCTGTTTTCAATTATTTTTGAAAATTCCATGCCTAAGAGCTAAATTGCTGTTCATATGGGTAACTTTATGTTCACCTTTTTTTAGAAACTATCCAACTATTTTCAACAGGAAATGCACCATTTTACATTTCCACCAGTGAATGTATGAGGGTTACAATTTCTCATCCTTCTCACCAACATGTTATTTTATAGTTTTAAAAATTATTATTATAGCTATACTAGTGAATGCCAAGTGATATATCACCGAGGTTTTCATTTGCAATTCCCTACTCATTAGTAATGTTGAGCATCTATTCAAATGCTTGTTGGTCATTCATATATCTTCTTTAGACAATTATCTATTTATGCCCTTTGCTTCTTTCTTAGTTGTTTGTCTTCTGTTTTGGAGCAAGGGTTCTTATATTCTGGTGTATTATGTTGAGTGACTTCTTAAAATTTTCAACCACCACAGCATTCCTGAGATAAATGCCACTGTTTGGAAATTTTAAGAATAAAAACATATGGTCCTGGTCTTTAACCTGTGGTTAGGTTTTTGATCACTGATTCATCTTTTCACTTGTTATAGATCTGGTCAGATTTTCTACTTCTTTCTGAGTCAGTTTTGGTAGCTTGTGTTACTAAAAATTTGTTCATATTATGTAAGTTATCAAATCGGTTGGTTTATATATAATTTTTATAACTATTTTGATATCTTTGAGGTCTGTAGGAATATCCACTTTTGCTGAACAATGTAAATAACCAAATATTAGTTTACTTTATTCTCTTTTATTTTCCATTTCTCAATTTCATTTATTACTGTTCTAATATTTATTATTTGCTTCCTTCTCCAAGTGGTGGGTTTACCTTGCATTTCCACTTCTAGATCCTTAATGTTTAAAGTCAGGTTATTGATTTCAGATTGATCTTTGAGTTTAAACATGTATATTTATACATTTCTTTCTCAGCAATACTTTCACTTACAACCCATAAGTTTTATGTTATGTTTCAATTTCATTCATCTCAGAGTATTTTATTATTTCCTTGTATTTTCTTATTTGGCCAATTTCTTACTGGAGAATGGGATGTTTAACTGCTACATATTTGTGATTTCTTTTCAGTTTTCCTCTGTTTTTGGTTTCAATTAGAAATTTCTCAGTTACTGCCTTAAATATAATTAATTCATTTTTCCTATTATACCATTTAGAATCCCTGCTTATTTTCTCATGTATTTTTCAGTTCATTTTTTGTTAACCTGAGGATTACAATTACTATCTTAACTTTATAACAATTAAGTTTGAATTAATGCAAATTAATTTTAATAATATAGGCAATTTGACTCTAATACGCCTTGCAGTAGATTTCATTCAGTTTATCCTGCTTGGAATTACTTAAGCATCTTGGATCTACAGATTCATGTCTTCCATTAAACTTTAGAAAAATGAGTAACAATTCATTCAAGTACTTTTGTTTCTTTCTATTCTTTCTTTCTGAGTCTATAATTATTATACATTGGTATACTTGATGTACTACAGGTTTCATAGACTTGTTAATATTATTTTATTGTTTTTTCATTCTGCTCATGAGATTGGATTACTCCAATTGACCTAACTTCTAATTAATTAAATTTATCATATGCCTCCTCAAATCAACCATTGAATCCTCTAAATATTTTTCCTTTTAGTTACTGTTCTTCTGAGCATCAGAATTTACATTGTCCTTCTTTATAATTTCTTTTACTGTAGTTTTTTGTTTTTTATTTCATAGGGACATAATAGGTGTATATATTTATGGTGTACAGGAGATATTATGATACAGGGATGCAATGCATAATAATCACATTATGGTAAATAAGGTATCCACCACCTCAAGCATTTATCCTTTGTGTTACAAACAATCCAATTATACTCTTTCAGTGATTTTAAATGTACAATTAAATTATTATTGACTATAGTCACCCTGTTGTGCTATCAAATACTGGGTCTTATTCATTCTTTCTGTTTTTCTTGGTACCATTAATGACGCCCACTTCCACCCAACACCCCTCCCCACTATTCTTCCCAGCCACTGGTGACCATCTTTTTACTCTCTATCTTCATGACATTTAGATTGAATAGTGAATAGTACTACAATGAACATACACGGGCATGTGTACTTATGACAGAACAATTTACATTCTTTTGGTTATATATCCACTAATTGGATTGCTGGATTGAATGGTATTTCTGTTTTTAGCTCTTTGAAGAATCACCACCACGCTTTTCACAAAGGTTAAACTAATTTACACTCCCACCAACAGTGTATAAGTATTCACTTTTCACCACAACCTCACCAGCATCTGTTATATTTTGACTTTAATAATAGCCATTCTGACTGATATTAGGTGTTACCTCATTTTGGCTTTCATTTTCAATTGTATAATAATTAGTAATATTAAATTTTTCTTCATATGATCATTGACTACATGTATGTCTTCTTTTGAAAAGTGTCTGTTCATGTCTTTTTTTTTTCACTTTTTAACGTGCTTCTTTTTTTCTCGTAAATTTGGTTAAGTTCCTTATAGGTGCTGGATATTAGACCTTTGTGAGATGAAGAGTTCGCAAACATTTTCTCCCATTCTGTAGGTCTTCTGTTTACTCTGTTGATAGTTTCTTTTGCTGTGCAGAAGCTCTTAAGTTTAATAAGATCTCACTTGTCAATTTTTGCTTTTGTTGCAATTGCTTTTCTTGTCTTTGTCATGAAATTTTTGCCTGTTCCTATGTCCAGGATGGTATTGGCTAGGTCGTCTTCCAGGGTTTTTACAATTTTTGGTTTTACATTTAAATCTTTAATCCATCTTGAGTTGATTTTTGTGTATGGCGCTAGGAAGGGATCCGGATTCAATCTTCTACATATAGGTAGCCCAATATCCCACCACTATTTATTGAATACAGAGTCCTCTCTCTATTGCTTGTTTTTGTCAGCTTTGTCAAAAATCAGATGGTCATAGGTATGTGGCTTTATTTCTTGGCTGTCTATACTGTTTTGTTAGTTTATGTATGTTTTTGTACCAGTACCATGCTGTTTTGGTTGCTGTAGCCCTTAGTAAAATTTGCAGTCCAAACACATGATGCTTCCATACTTGTTCTTTTTGCTGAGGATTGACTTGGGTATTTGGGTTATATTTCGGTTCCATATAAATGTTGAAATATTTTTTTCCAGTACTGTGAAGAATGCCATTGGTAGTTTGATATGAATAACATTGAATCTGTAAACTGCTTTAGGTAGTATGGCCTTTTTAAAATATATACTTTAAGTACTGGGTTACATGTGCAGAACGCGCAGTTTTGTTACATAGGTATACACGTGCCATGTTGGTTTGCTGCACCCATCAACCTATCACCTACATTAGGTATTTCTCCTAATGTCATCCCTCCCCTAGCCCCTCACCCCCACAGGCCCCGGTGTGTGATGTTTCCCTCCCTGTGTCCATGTGTTCACATTGTTCAACTCCCACTTAAGAGTGAGAACATGCAGTGTTTGATTTTCTGATCATGTGATAGTTTGCTAAGAATGATGGTTTCCAGCTTCATCCATGTCCCTGCAAAGAACATAAACTCATCCTTTTTGATGGCTGCACAGTATTACTTGGTGTATACATGCCACATTTTCTTTTTTATTTTCCCCCAGATTCTGTGTTTTTAATCATCATGATATTCTGTACAAATTTATTACAATAAATAGTGCTATATTTCTAAGGATAAGAGTAGATTCTATGCTGTGTGTGGTTAATTCAGTCTATCATTGATGGACATTTGGGTTGGTTCCAAGTCTTTGCTATTGTGAATAGTGCCACAATAAACATACGTGTATATGTGTCTTTATAGCAGAATGATTTAAAATCCTTTGGGTATATACCCAGTAATGGGATTGCTGGGTCAAATGATATTTCTAGTTCTAGATCCTTGAGGAATCACCACACTGTCTTCCACAATGGTTGAACTAATTTACACTCCCACCAGCAGTGTGAAAGCGTTCCTATTTTTTCACAACCTCGCCAGCATCTGTTTCCTGATTTTTAAATGATCGCCATTCTAACTGACGTGAGATGGTATCTCACTGTGGTTTTGATTTGCGTTTCTCTGAAGACCAGTGATGATGAGTTTTTTTTTCATATGTTTGCTCGCTGCATAAATGTCTTCCTTTGAGAAGTTTCTGTTCATATCCTTCACCTGCTTTTTAATAGGTTTTTTTTTTTTTTTTCCCCTGTAAATGTGACATTCCTTGTAGATTCTGGACATTAGGCCTTTGTCAGATGGATGGATTGCAAAAATATTCTCCCATTCTGTAGGCTGCCTGTTCACTCTGATGATACTTTCCTTTGCTGCGCAGAAGCCCTTTAGTTTCATTAGATTCATTTTTCAATTTTGGCTTTTGTTGCCATTGCTTTTGGTGTTTTGTTCATGAAGTCTTTGCCCATGCCTATGTCCTGAATGGTATTGCCTAGGTTTTCTTCTAGGATTTTTACGGTCCTAGGCCTTACATTTAAGTCTGCAACCCATCTTAACTTGATTTTTGTGTAAGGTGTAAGGAAGGGGTCCAGTTTCAGTTTTCTGCATATGACTAGCCAGTTTTCCCAACACCATTTATTAAATAGGGAATCTTTTCCCCATTGCTGTGTGTGTCAGGTTTGTGTAAGATCAGATGGTGGTAGATGTGTGGTGCTATTTCTGAGGCCTCTGTTCTGTTTAATTGGTCTATATATGTTTTGGTACCAGTACCATGCTGTTTTGGTTACTGTAGCCTTGTAGTATAGTTTGAAGTCAGGTAGCATGATGCCTCCAGCTTTGTTCTTGTTGTCCAGGATTGTTTGGGCTATGCGTGCTCTTTTTTGGTTCCATATGAAGTTTAGTTTCTTCCAATTCTGTGAAGAAAGTCAGTGGTAGCTTGATGGGGATAGCATCGACTATAAATTACTTTGGGCAGTAAGGCCATTTTCACGATGTGACCATTTATTTTTATTGATTCTTCCTATCCATTACCATAGAATGCTTTTTCTTTGTGTCGTCTCTGATTTTGTTGAGCTGTTTTTAAATTGTCATTGTAGAGATATTTCACCTCCCTGGTTACATGTATTCTTAGATATTTCATTTTATTTTTTGGTCAGAATTGTGAATGGGATTGTGTTTTGGACTTGACTCAGCTTCACTGTTGTTGCTGTATAAAAATGCTGGTGATTTTTGTACGTTGCTTTTGTATCCTGAAACACTGCTGAAGATATCAGCTTAAAGAGCTTCTATGCTGAGACTATTGGCCTTTCATAGATATAGAATTATGTCAGCTGTAAACAAGGATAGTTTGACTTCCTCCCTTTATATTTGGATGTTGTTTATTTCTGTCACTTGCCTGATTGCTCTGGCCATTACTTCCAATACTGTGTTGAATAAAGTGTTGAGAGAGGGCATCGTTGTCTTGTGCTGCTTTGCAATGAATATGCTTCCAGCTTTTGCCCATTCAGTATGATGCTTACTAAGGGTTTGTCATAGATTGCTTTTATTATTTTAAGGTACGCTTCTTCAATATCTAGTTTATTGAGAGTTTCTAACATGAAGCGATGCTGAATTTTATCAAAAGTCTTTTCTGTATCTATTGAGATAATCATGAGGTTTTTGTCTTTAGTTCTGTTTATGTGATTTACCGCATAAGTCACATTTATTTATTGGTGTATGTTGAGCCAACGTTGCATCCCAGGGATAAAGCCTACCTCATCATGGTGGATTCACATATGGTGGATTCACTTATTGGTGTGCTGCTAGATTTAATTTGGTTGTATTTTGTCGAGGACTTTTGCATCAATGTTGACATATACGGGCCTAACGTTTTCTTTTTTTCTTGTTGTGTCTCTGCCAGGTTTTGCATCAGGATTATGCTGGCCTCGTATATTAAATAGGGGAGGAGTATCTCCTTCTCAATTTCTCAAAATAGTTTTAGCAGAAACGTTACCAGTTCTTTGTATATCTGGTAATTTGGCTGTGAATCCTTCTGGCCTTGGGCTTTTTTTTTTTTTTTTTTTTTTTTTTTTTTTTTTAGGCTCTTTATTACTGAGTCAATTTCAGAGCTCCTTACTGATTTATTCCGTTCACGTTCTTCCTGGTTCAAACTTGGGAGGGTGTATGTGTCCATGAATATATCTATTTCTTCTAGATTTTTCAGTTTGTGCAGATGAACATCTTAACAGTAGTCACTGAAGGGTTTTTGTATTTCTGTGGGGTCGGTGGTAATATCCCTTTTGTCATTTCTAATTTTGTTTTATTTTTTTTAAATCTTCTCTCTTTTCTTCATTGTATCATTTTAATTTGTTGTTAAATCCAGTGCTAGTATTTTGTTGAGAATTTTTGCATCAATATTGATCAGGAATATTGTCCTATAGTTTTTGTTTTTGATATGCATTTGTATGGTTTTGTTAACAGGGTAACACTGGCCTGGTAGAATGAGTTTGGATGTGTTCCTTGCTTCTCAGTTTTTCAAAATCTGCTGAATAGGATTAACATTACTTCTTTAAAAGTTTGGTAGGATTCAGCAGTGTAGCCATAAGGTCTCAGGCTTTTTTTTTTTGCTAGGAGATTTTCTAGTGGCTTTGATCTCATTACTTGTTATTTGTCATTTGTATTAATCTGTTTTCATGCTGCTGGTAAAGACATACCAGAGACTGGGTAATTTATAAAGAAAAAAAAAGTTTAATGGGCTCATGACTCCACGTGGCTGAGGAGGCCTCACAATCATGGTGGTAGGTGAAAGGCACATCTTACATGGTGGCAGACAAGAGAGAATGAGAACCAAGTGAAAGGGGTTTCCCCTTATAAAACCAACGGATCTCATGAGACTTATTCACTAACACAAGAGCAGTATGGTGGAAACCACGCCCATGACTCAATTATCTCCCACCAGGTCCCTTCCACGACATGTGGGAATTATGGGAGCTACAATTCAAAATGAAATTTGGGTGGGGACACAGCCAAACCATATCATTCTGACCCTGGCCCATCCTAAATTTCATGTTCTCACATTTCTAAACCAATCAAGCCTTCCCAACAGTTCCCAAAAGTGTTAACTCATTTCAGCATTAACTCAAAAGTCCATAGTTTAAAGTATGATCAGAGACAAGTCCCTTCTGCCTATGAGCCTGTAAAATCAAAAGCAGTTATTTCCTACATAGAACAGAGGTACAGACATTGGATAAATACATCCATTCCAAATGGGAGAAATGGGCTAAAACAAAGGGGCTAAAGGCCCCATGCAAGTCCAAAATTCAGTGGGGGAGTAAAATCTTAAAGCTCCAAAATGATCTACTTTGACTCCAAATCTCACATCTAGGTCATGTTGATGCAAGAAGTAGGTTCCTATAGCCTTAGGCAGCTCTACCCCTATGGCTTGGCAAGATATAGCCCCCCTCCTGGCTGCTTTCATGGGCTGGCATTGTCTGCAGCTTTTTCAGGTGCATGGTGCAAGTTGATGGTAAATATACCAATCTGGGGTCTGAAGGACTCTCTTCACACAGCTCCACTAGGCACTAACCCAGTGGGAACTCTGTGTGGGAGCTCGCACCACACATTTCCCTTTTGCACTGCCCTAGCAGAGGTTTTCCATGAGGGCCCCACCCCTGCAGCAAACTTCTGCCTGGGCATCCAGGCGTTTCCATACATACTCTGAAATCTAGGCGAAGGTTCCCAAACCTCAGTTTTTGATTTCCATGCACCCACAGGCTTAACACCACATGGAAGCTGCCAAGGCTTGGGACATTCACCCTCTGAAGCAACAGCCTGAGCTGTACATTAGCCCCTCTTAACCACGAGTAGACTGGTTGGGACACAGAGCACCATGTCCCTAGGATGCACAGAGCAGGGGGGCCCTGGGCCCAGCCCATGAAATCATTTTTTTACTCCTAGGTCTCCAGGCCTGTGATGGGAGGGGCTGCTGTGAAGATCTCTGACATGACCTGGAGACATTTCCCCCATTGTCTTGGTGATTAATATTTGGCTCCTAGTTGCTTATGCAAATTTCTGCATCCAACTAGAATTTCTCCTCAGAAAATGGGATTTTCTGTTCTATTGCACTGTTAGGCTGCAAATTTTCTGATCTTTTATGCTCTGTCTCCCTTTAAAAACTGAATGATTTTTAATGGCACCCAAGTCACCTCTTGAATGCTTTGCTGCTTAGAAATTTCTTCCACCAGATACCATAAATCATCTCCCTCAAGTTCAAAGATCCACAAAAGGCAGGGACAAAATTCCACCAGTCTCTTTGCTAAAACATAGCAACAGCCACCTTTACTCCTGTTCCCAAAATGTTCTTCATCTCCATCTGACACCACCTCAGCCTGGATTTCTTTGTACATACCATCATCAGCATTTTGGTCAAAACTATTCAAAAAGTCTCTAGGAAGTTCCAAACCACCCACATTTTTCTGTCTTCTTCTGAGCACTCCAAATTGTTTTAACCTCTACCTTTTAACCAGTTCCAAATTTGCTTCCACATTACCAGGTATCTTATAAAGCACCCCACTCTACTGGTATCTTATGGCAGCACCCCACTCTAGTGGTCCCAATTTACTGTATTACTCTTTTCTCACACTGCTAATATAAACATGCATGAGACTGGGTAATTTATAAAGGAAAGAGGTTTAATGGACTCCCAGTTCCACATGGCTGTGGAGACCTCAAAATCATGAATAAAGGCAAGAAGGAGTAAGTCATGTCTTATATGGATGGCAGCAAGCAAAAATAGAAAGCTTGTACAAGGGAACTCCTCATTATAAAACCATCAGATCTCATTAAATGTATACACTATCATGAGAGCAGCATGGAAAAAACCTGCCCCCATGATTCAGTTATGTCCCACTAGGTTACTCCCATAAATTGTGGGAATTGTGTGGGAGCTACAATTCAAGATGAGATATGGGTACAGACACAGTCAAACCATATATTCATTTAAGGTTTTAGATTTATTCATGGGTCAATTTTGGAAGGTTGTATGTGTTTAGAAATTCATCCCCTTTTAACATTTTCCAATTTTTTGACTTATGGATGCTCATAGTGGGCACTAATAATTCCTGGTATTTCTGCAGTATCAATTGTAATGATTCCTCTTTCATCTCTGATTTTATTTACTTGCATCTTTCCTATTGTCTTCAAGTCTGGCTACAGGGCTGTGAATTTTGTTTACCTTTTCAAAAAATCAACTTTTTGTTTTGGTGATTTATTTCTATCATTTTCTCAATTTGACTAATTTCTGGTCTGCTTGAATTATTTACTTTATTCTAATAATTTTTGAGTTTTGCTGCTGTTGCCTTTCTAGTTCCTTAAAATATATCATTAGGTTGTTTCTTTGAAGTTTTTCTTTCTTTCTTTCTTTCTTTCTTTTTTTCCGATGTAGGTGCTTATAGCTATAAACTTTCCTCTTAGAACTGCCTTTGCTTTATCCCATAGGTTTTGGTAGGTTGTGATTCCATTTTTATTTCTTTTAAAATTTCCATCTTAATTTCTTCATTGGCTTATTGGTCATTCAGTAACATAATGCTTAATTTCCATGTATTTGTATGGCTTCCAAAATTCCTCTTGTTATTGAATTCAATTTTTTTCCATTATCATCAGAGAAGAAATGGATATAATTTCAAATTTTTTCAATTATTTAGGACTTCTTTTGTGAAGTAACATATGGTCTATTCTGGAGAATGATCCATGTAATGAGGAAATAAATGTATATTTGACAGCCATGGGATAAAATGCTCTATAAATATCAGTTAGGTGCATTTGGTTTATAGTGTAGAATAAGTGATGTTTCTTTGTTGATTTTCTCTCTGGGTAATCTGTTCAGTGCTGAAAGTGGAGTGTTGAAGTCCTCTGCTTTTATTGCATTGGATCTTATCTTTCTCTTTAGCTCTAATAATATTTGCTTTATATATATAAGTGCTCCAGGGTTGGAAGTATATATATTTGAAATTGTTACATCCTCTTGATAAACTGACCCCTTTACCATAATATAATGGCCTTAGTTGTCTCTTCTTATACTTTTTTTTCTTTAACTGTATTTTGCCTGAAACAAATATAGCTACACCTGCTCTGTTTTGGTGTCCGTTGGTAAGGAGTATCTTTTTCCATCCATTTATTTTCAGTCTATGTGTTCCTTTATAGGTAGTGTGTTACTTGTAGGCAACAAATTGTTGGGTCTTTTATTTTTCAATCCATTCAATGTATGTCTTTTGATTGGAGAGTTGAGTTGATTTACATTCAATGTTATCATTGATTAGTAAGAATATTATCTTGACATTTTGTTGTTTTCTGGTTGTTTTGTGGTCTCCTCTTCCTTCCTTCTTTCCTTCCTGTCTTTCTTTTTGTGAAGGTCGTGTTCTTTTGTGGTATGTTTTAATTTCTTGCTTTTTATTTTGTGTGTATCTGTTGCAGACTTTTTTATTTGAGGTTACCAAGAGGCTTGAAAATAACATCTTATAACCCGTTATTTTAAATGGCTGACAAATTAACACTGATTGTGAAGAAAAACAAGCAAACTATAAAACAAGCAAATAAATACCTCATAAAATCTCTACACTTTAACTTCATCTCTTCCTCACTTCTGCTTTTTAACTTTTTTGTTCTTTCTATGTATACCTTGCTATACTGTCTATTTCTTGAAAGGTTGTTGTAGTTATTATCTTTGATTGGTTTATAATTTAGTTTTTCTACTTAAGATAAATAGACAGACCCCCTGAAGAAAGTGGATCACTCCTGGAGGACTTGGGAGACAACCCAAATACTGTAAGTGCCCATACTGTGGAAGTGGAAAAAAGAGATTGTCCACCCCTGAACACACACCCCCACTGGGGAAAGTGAAGACCTAGATTATGGGAGATTTTTACCCTAACTGAAACTGAGTCAATTTAGAGAGCCAAGTGAAATACACGGGTAGAGAAAGCAGCAGGAAAACCCCTGGGAGCTTGTTGGGTCCCCTAGGAACCTGTTTCCACCTGACCTCAAAGGGGTCCTCCAGGAGGGTGGCCACAGGCACTGGGCGAAGGCTACAGGGAGAAGGAAATCTCCAGCTGAACTCTGTAACAATTTGAACTGATTGAGAAGCCTCCTGGCCAAATCTCGGGGGAGGATGTGAATCCCTTGTGCAGACTCCACATGCTGGGGAAGAGGAAAGGCCATATTTGCTTTTGCAGCTGGTAGGCAGGTAGCCTGGGGCAAGTTCTCAGTTCTGCTTGCCCATTGCCTAGAAACAAACTCTGTGCTGTTGTGGGGGTGGGGGTGGAACAATGGGAGTGAGACCAGTCCTTCAGATTGCTTGGGAGCTAAGTGAGGCAAGTGACTACTGGCTTTCCCTCACTTCTCTGACAACCTGCATGGCACAACAGAGGCAGTCATAATCCTCTAGGAACATAACTAAATTAAACTGGGAACCTCACCCCCATCCCCCATAGCAGCCGCAGCAAGACTGATGATGAGAAAAGGAAAGAAAATCCAAATAAGTTCAATAAAAAACAAAATGGGAAAAATTACAACTGACACCACAGAAATACAAAAGATCACTCAAGCCTAGTATGAAGACCTTTACATGTATAAACTAGAAAACCTAGAAGAGATGGATAAATTCTTGGAAATATACAACTCTCCTAGCTTAAATCAGGAAGAATTAGATACTCTGAACAGACCAGTAAAAAGTAGCAAGATTAAAAAGGTAATTTAAAAATTACCAACAAAAATGTCAAAGAGCAGATGGATTCACAGCAGAATTCTACCAAACATTCAAGAAAGAATCAGTACCAATCCTGTTGAAACTATTCCACAAGATAGAGAAAGAGGGAACACTCCATCATTCTACAAAGCTAGTATCACAGTAATACCAAAACAAGGAAAGAACATAACCAAAAAAGAAAACTGCAGACAAATATCCCCGATGAACATAGTTGCTCAAATTTTTAGCAAAAAACCTGGGTAACTGAATCCATCTCACAAAGGGCTAATATCCAGAATCTGCAAGAAACTTAACCAGAGAGAGAGGTTCCAAGATGGCCGAATAGGAACTGCTCCAGTCTGCAGCTTTAGCTTGAGTGACACAGAAGACGGATGATTTCTGCCATTTCCAACTGAGGTACTGGGTTCATCTCACTGGGGCTTGTTAGACAGTGGGTGCAGCCCACGGAGCAGGGTGGGACATTGCCTCACCCAGGAAGTGCAAGGGATCAGGGAATTCCCTTTCCTAGCAAAGGGAAGCCGTGACAGATGGTACCTGGAAAATCGGGACATTCCCACCCTAATACTGCACCTTTCCAACGCCCTTAGCAAACGGCACACCAGGAGATTATATCCCGTGCCTGGCTTGGAGAGTACCATGCCCACGAAGCCTCACTCACTACTAGCACAGCAGTCTGAAATCAAACCACAAGGTGGCAGCGAGGCTGGGGGAGGTGCGTCTCCCATTGCTGAGGCTTGAGTAGGTAAACAAAGCAGCTGGGAAGCTCGAACTGGGTGGAGCCCACCACAGCTCAAGGAGGCCTGCCTGCCTCTGTAGACTCCACATCTAGGGGCAGGGCATAGTTGAACAAAAGGCAGCAGAAACTTCTGCAGACTTAAAAGTCCCTGTCTGACAGCTTTGAAGAGAGTAGTGGTTCTCCCAGCACAGAGTTTGAGATGTCAGAATGGTCAGACTGCCTCCTCAAATGGGTCTTTGAACCCCAAGTAGCCTAACTGGGAGACACCTCCCAGTAGGGGCCAACTGACACCTCCTACAGCCAGGTGCCCCTCTGAGACGAAGCTTCAGCTGAGGGTCCTGATTGTTAGAAGGAAAACAAATAAACAGAAAGGACATCCACACCAAAACCCCATCGGTATGTCACAATCATCAAAGACCAAAGGTAGATAAAACCACAAAGATGGGGAGAAACCAGAGCAGAAAAGCTGAAAATTCTAAAAATCAGAGTGCCTCTTCTCCTCCAAAGGAATGCAGCTCCTCACCAGCAATGGAACAAAGCTGGATGGAGAATGACTCTGCTGAGTTGAGAGAAGAAGGCTTCAGATGATCAATAACAACAAACTTCTCCAAGCTAAACGAGGATGTTAAAACCCATCACAAAGAAGTTAAAAACCTTGAAAAAAGATTAGATGAATAGCTAACCAGAATAAACAGTGTATAGAAGTCCTTAAAGCACCTGATGGAGCTGAAAACCATGGTACAAGAACTACGTGATGCATGCACAAGCTTCAATAGCTGATTTGATCAAGTGGAAGAAACGGTATCAGTGATTGAAGGTCAAATGAATGAAATGAAGTGAGAAGAGAAGTTTAGAGAAAAAAAGAGTAAAAAGAAACTAACAAAGCCTCCAGGAAATATGGGACTGTGTGAAAAGACCAAATCTACATTTGATTGGGGTACCTGAACATGACGGGGAGAATGGAACCAAGTTGGAAAACACTCTTCAGGATATTATCCAGGAGAACTTCACCAACCTAGCAAGGCAGGCCAACATTCAAATTCAGGAAATACAGAGAATGCCACAAAGATACTACTCAAGAAGAGCAACTCCAAGACACATAATTTTCAAATGCACCAACATTTAAATGAAGGAAAAAATGTTAAGGACAGCCAGAGGGAAAGGTATGGTTACCCAGAAACGGAAGCCCATCAGACTAACAGTGGATCTCTAAGCAGAAACTATAAAAGCCAGAAGACAATGGGGACCAATATTCAACATTCTTAAAGAAAAGAATTTTAAACCCAGAATTTCATATGCAGTGAAACAAAGCTTCATAAGTGAAGGAGAAATAAATCCTTTATGGACACACAAATGCTGAGAGATTTTGTCACCACCAAGCCCTCCTTACAAGACCTCCTGAAGGAAGCACTAAACATGGAAAGGAACAACTGGTACCAGCCACTACAAAAACATGCCAAATTGTAAAGACCATCAATGCTAGGAAGAAACTGCATCAACGAACGAGCAAAATTACCAGCTAACATCATAATGACAGGATCAAATGCACACATAACAATATTAACCTTAAATGTAAATGGACTAAATGCTCCAATTAAAAGACACAGACTGGCAAATTGGATAAAGAGTCAACACCCATCAGTGTGGTGTATTCAGGAGACCCAGCTCACATGCAGAGACACACATAGGCTCAAAATAAAGGGATGGAGGAAGATTTATCTACCAAGCCAATGGAAATAAAAAAAAAAAGCAGGGGTTGCAATCCTAGTCTCTGAAAAAACAGACTTTAAACCAATAAAGGTCAAAATAGACAAAGAAGGCCATTACATAATGGTAAAGGGATCAATTCATCAGGAAGAGCTAACTATCCTAAATATACATGCCCCCAACACAGGAGCAACCAGATTCATAAAGCAAGTCCTGAGAGACCTACTGAGAGACTTAGACTCCCACACAATAATAATGAAAGACTTTAACACCCCACTGTCAACATTTAACAAATCAACAAGACAGAAAGTTAACAAGGATATCCAGGAATTGAACTCAGCTCTGCACCAAGTGGACCTAATAGACATCTATAGAACTCTCCACCCCAAATCAACAGAACATACATTCTTCCCAGCACCATATCACACTTATTCCAAAATTAACCACCTAGTTGGAAGTAAAGCATTCCTCAGCAATTGTAAAGGAAGAGACATTATAACAAACTGTCTCTCAGACCACAGTGCAATCAAACTAGAACTCAGGATTAAGAAACTCACTCAAAACCGCTCAGTTACATGGAAACTGAACAACCTGTCCTGAATGACTACTGGGTACATAAGGAAAAGAAGACAGAAATAAAGAAATTCTTTGAAACCAATGAGAATGAAGACACAACATACCAGAATCTCCAGGATACATTTAAAGCAGTGTGTAGAGGGAAATTTATAGGACTAGATGCCCACAAGAGAAAGCAGGAAACATCTAAAATTGATACCCTAACATCACAATTAAAAGAACTAGAGAAGCAAGACCAAACACATTCAAAAGCTAGCATAAGGCAAGAAATAACTAAGATCAGAGCAGAACTGAAGAAGACAGAGACACTAAAAAACCTCCAAAACATGAATGAATCCAGAAGCTGGTTTTTTGACAAGATTAAGAAAATTGATAGATAGCTAGCAAGACTGATACAGAAGAAAAGAGAGAAGAATCAAATAGACACAATAAAAAATGATAAAGGGGATATCATCGATGATCACACAGAAATACAAACTACCATCAGGGAATAGCACAAACACCTCTATGCAAATAAACTAGAAAATCTAGAAGAAGTGGATAAATTCCTGATCACAAACACCCTCCAAAAACTAAACAAGGAAGAAGGTGAATCCCTGAATAGACCAATAACAGGCACTGAAATTCAGGCAATAATTAATAGGCTACCAACAAACAAAAGTTCAGTACCAGATGGATTCACAGCTGAATTCTACCAGAGGTACAAGGAGGAGCTGGTATAATTCCTTCTGAAACTATTCCAATCAATAGAAAAAGAGGGAATCCTCCCTAACTCATTTTACGAGGCCAACATCATCCTGATACCAAAGCCTGGCAGAGACACAACAAAAAAAGAGAATTTTAGACCAATACCCCTGATGAATGTCGATGGAAAAATCCTCAATAAAATACTGGCAAACCGAATCCAACAGCACATCAAAAACCTTATCCACCATGATGAGGTTGGCTTCATCCCTGGGAGGCAAGGCTGGTTCAACATTCGCAAATCAATAAATGTAATCCATCATATAAACAGAACCAAAGACAAAAACCACATGATTATCTCAATAGATGCAGAAAAAGTCTTTGACAAAATTCAACAGCCCTTCATGCTAAAAACTCTCAATAAACTAGGTATTGATGGGACGGGTCACAAAATAATAAGACTATTTATGACAAACTCACATCCAATATCATACTGAACATGCACAAACTGGAAGCATTCCCTTTGATAACTGGCACAAGAGAGGGATGCCCTTTCTCACCACTCCTATTCAACATAGTGCTAGAAGTTCTGGCCAGGGTAATCAGGTAAGCAAAAGAAATAAAGCGTATTCAATTAGGAAAAGAAGAAGTCAAATTGTCTCTGTTTGCAGATGACATGATTGTATATTAAGAAAACCCCATTGTCTCAGCCCAAAATATCTTGAAGCTGATAGGCAACTTCAGCAAAGTCTCAGGATGCAAAATCAATGTGCAAAAATCACAAGCACTCCTATACACCAATAACAGACAAACAGAGAGCCAAATCATGAGTGAACTCCCATTCACAATAGCTTCAGTGAGAATAATATACCTAGGAACCCATCTTACAAGGGATGTGAAGGACCTCTTCAAGGAGAACTACAAACCACTGCTCAACGAAATAAAAGAGGACACGAACAAATGGAAGAATATTCCATGCTCATGGATAGGAATAATCAATATTGTGAAAAAGGCCATATTGCCCAAGGTAATTAATAGATTCAATGCCATCCCCATCAAGCTACCAATGACTTTCTTCAAAGAATTCAGAGAAAGCTACTTTAAACTTCATATGGAACCAAAAAAGAGCCTGCATTGCCAAGACAATCCTAAGCAAAAAGAACAAAGCTGGAGGCATCACACTACCTGACTTCAAACTATACTACAAGGCCATAGTAACCAAAACAGCATGGTACTGTTACCAAAAGAGATATATAGACCAATGGAACAGAATAGAACCCCCGGAAATAATACCACACATCTACAGCCATCTGATCTTTCAGAAACCTGACTGAAACAAGAAATGGGGAAGGGATTTCATATGTAATAAATGCTGGGAAAACTGGCTAGCCACATGTAGAAAGCTGAAACAGGATCCCTTCCTTACACCTTATATATAGAAATTAATTCAAGATGGATTAAAGACTTAAATGTTAGATCTGAAACCATAAAAACCCAAGAAGAAAACCTAGGCAATACCATTCAAGCCATAGACATGGGCAAGGACTTCATGAATAAAACACCAAAGCAATGGCAACAAAAACCAAAATTGACAAATGGGATCTAATTAAAGAGATTCTGCACAGCAAAAGAAATTACCATCAGAATGAACAGGTAACCTATAGAAGGGGAGAAAATTTTTACAATCTACCCGTCTGACAAAGGGCTAATATCCAAAATCTACAAGGAACTTAAACAAAGTTACAAGAAAAAATCAAACAACCCCATCAAAAAGTGGGTGAAGGATATGAACAGACACTTCTCAAAAAAAGACATGTATGCAGACAAGAGACACATGAAAAAAATGCTCATCATCACTGGCCATCAGAGAAATGCAAATCAAAACCACAATGAGATACCAGCTCACAGCAGTTAGAATAGCAATCATTAAAAAGTCAGGAAACAACAGAGGCTGGAGAGGATGTGGAGAAATAGGAACACTTTTACACTGTTGGTGGGATTGTAAACTAGTTCAACCATTGTGGAAGACAGTGTAGCGATTCCTCAAGGATCCAGAACTAGAAATACCATTTGACCCAACTATCCCATTACAGGGCATATACCCAAGGGATTATAAATCATGCTGTTATAAAGACACATGCACACGTATGTTTATTGCAGCACTATTCACAATAGCAAAGACTTGGAACCAACCCAAATGTCCATCAATGATTGACTGGATTAAGAAAATGTGGCACGTATACACCATGGAATACTATGCAGCCATAAAAAAGGATGAGTTTGTGTCCTTTGTAGGGACATGGATGAGGCTGCAAACCATCATTCTGAGCAAACTATTGCAAGGACAGAAAACCAGACATGACATGTTCTCACTCATAGGTGGGAATTGAATAATGAGAACACTTGGACACAGGGTGGGGAACATCACATACTGGGGCCTGTTGTGGGGTGGGGGGGAGGGAGAGCATTAGGAGATATATCTAATATAAATGACAAGTTAACGGTGCAGTACACCAATATGGCATATGTATGCACATGTAACAAACCTGTACATTGTGCACATAGAACTTAAATTATAATAATTAAAAAAATAAATAAATGAATAAATAAAAAAGCAAAAAAAGAAACTTAACCAAATGTACAAGAAGAAAACAAACAACTCCTTCAAAAATGGGTGAAATATATGAACATATATTTCTCAAAAACACACATTTATGTGGCCAAAAAACATATGGAAAAAAAGCTCATTATCGCTGGTCATTAGAGAAATGCAAATCAAAACCACAATGAGAGAGCATCTCACACCAGTTAGAATGGTGTTCATTAAGAAGTCAGGAAACAATAGACGCTGGCGAGGATGTGGAGAAATAGGAATGCTTTTATATCGTTGGTGGGAGTATAATTAGTTCAACCATTATGGAAGACAGTATGGCAATTCTTCAAGAATCTGGAACTAGAAATACCATTTGACCCAGCAATCCCATTACTGGGTATATACCCAAAGGATTATACACCATTCTACTAGAAAGACATACGCACATGTACATTTACTACAACACTATTCACAATAGCATAGACTTGGAACCAACTCAAATGCCCACCAATGTTAGACTGGATAAATAAAATGTGGCACATATACACCATGGAATACTATGCAGCCATAAAAAGAATGAGTTCGTGTCCTTTGCAGGAACATGGATGAAGCTGGAAATCATTATCCTCAGCAAACTAATACAAGAACAGAAAACCAAACAATGCATGTTCTCACTCATAAGTGAGAGTTGAACAATGAGAACACATGGACACAGGGAGGGGAGCATCACACACCAGGGCCTGTCAGGGGGTGGGGGGATGGGAAGCAATAGTATTAGGAGAAATTCCTAATGTAGATGACGGGTTGATGGGTGCAGCAAACCACCATGACACATGTTTACCTATGTAACAAACCTTCATGTTCTGCACATGTATCCCAGGACTTAAAGTAGAATAGTAATAAAAAAGTATATACCAACACTAACAAAAACAAAACTAAACAAAACAAAATAAATCCAACAACATATCAAAAACATAATTCATTATGATCAAATGGGTTTCATACCAGGAATGTAGGGATAGTTTAACATGTGCAAGTCAATAAATGTGATACACCACATAAACAGAATTAAAAAGAAAACTCACATGATCATCAGTAGAAGCAGAAGAGGTATCTGACAAAATCCAGCATCTTTGTATGATTAAAACTCTCAGCAAAATCAGCATAGAAAAGACATACCTCAATATAATAAAAGCCGTCCATGAGAAACCCACAGCCAACATAATACTGAATGAGGAAAAGTTGAAACCATTCCCTCTGAGAAATGGAACAAGACAAAGATGCCCACTCTCACCACTCCTCTTCAACATAGTACTGAACGTCCTAGCCAGAGCAATACAAGAGAAAGAAATAAAGGACATCCAAACCAGTAAAGAGGAAGTCAATCTGTTGCTGTTTGCTGATGATATAATCATTTACCTAGAAAACCCTAAAGACTCCTCCAGAAAGCTCCTAGTACTGATAAAAGAATTCAGCAAAGTTTCTTCATACAAAAATTAGACAAATGTACACAAATCAGTAGCTTTTCTATACATCAACAGCAACCAAGTGGAGAGTCAAGTCAAGAACTCAACTCCTTTTACAATAGCTGCAAAAACGAACAAACAAAACAAAACAAACAAAAACAAACAAACAAATAACAACCAAAATAGACCTTAGGAATATACCTAACCAAGAACATGAAAGACTTCTATAAGGAAAACTATAAAACACTGACGAAAGAAATCATAGACAACACAAACAAATGAAACACATCCCATGCTCATGGATGGCTAGAATCAATATTGTGAAAATGACCATACTGCCAAAAGTAGTTTCAGTACACAATTCCCATCAAAACACCACCGTCATTCTTCACAGACTTAGAAAAAAATCTAAAATTAATATGGAACCAAAAATGACATAACCAAAGCAAGACTAAGCAGAAAGAGCAAAACGGCAAGCATCACATAACCTGATTTCAAAGTATACTATAAGGTTATAGTCACCAAAACAGCATGGTACTGTATAAAAGTAGGCAAACAGACCAATGGAACAAATTGGAGAACCCAAAAGTAAAGCCAACTGATCTTTGACAAAGCAAATAAAAACATAAAGTGGGGATAGGACACCATTTTCAACAAATGGTGCTAGGATAATTGTCTAGCCACATGTAGAATAAAACTGGATCCTCATCTCTAACCTTATACAAAAATCAACTCAAGATGGCTTAAGGACTTTAATGTAAGATATGAAACTATAAAAATTATAGAAGATAACATTGAAAAACCCCTTATAGATGTTGGCTTAGGCAAGGATTTTATAATCAAGAAACCAAAAGCAAATGCAATAAACACAAAGCTGGGACTTAATGAATCTAAAGAGCTTCTGCACTGCAAAAGGAACAATCAGCAGAGTAAACAGAAAACCCACAGAGTGAGAAAAAAGCCTTCACAATCTTTCCATCTGACAAAAAACTCATATCCAGAATCTACAATGAAATCAAACAAATCAACAGGAAAGAAACAAACAATCCCATCAAAAAGTTGGCTAACGACATGAATAGGCAATTTTCAAAAGAAGACATACAAATGGCCAACAAACATAAAAGAATGCTTAACATCACTAATGATCTGGGAAATGTAAATCAAAACCACAATGCGATACCACCTTACTCCTACACGAATGGCCATAATAAAAAAATAAAAAAATAGTAGATGTTGGCATGGGTGCAGTGAACAGGGAACACTTCTACATTGTTGGTGGGAATGTAAACTAGTACTACCACTACGGAAAACAGAGTGGAGATTCCTCAAAGAACTAAAAGTAGAACTACCATTTGATAGTTTGACGTGCCATGAGATGTAGGCTCCATGAGAGCAGAGATCTTGTTATACTCACTGCTGTGTCCATAGTGCCTTAATTTTTTTTTTTAATTGCACTTTAAGTTATAAGGTACATGTGCACAACGTGCAGGTTTGTTACACATGCATACATGTGCCATTTGGTATGCTGTACCCGTTAACGTTGTCATTTACATTATGTATATCTCCTAATGCTATCCCTCCCCACTCCCCCTACCCCACAACAGGCCCCAGTGTGTGATGTTCCCCTACCTATGTCCAAGTGTTCTCATTGTTCAATTCCTACCTATGAGTGAGAACATGCGGTGTTTGGTTTTTTGTCCTTGCAATAGTTTGCTGAGAATGATGGTTTCCAGCTTCATCCATGTCCCTGCAAAGGACATGAACTCATCCTTTTTTATGGCTGCATAGTATTCCATGGTGTATACATGCCACATTTTCTTAATCCAATCTATCATTGATGGACATTTGGGTTGGTTCCAAGTCTTTGCTATTGTGAATAGTGCTGCAATAAACATACGTGTGCATGTGTCTTTACTGCTTAGCATGATACATAATCCTTTGGGTATATACCCAGTAATTCAGCATAGTAAGCACTGAATAAATATTTGCTGATTTAATATGCTAGGGTTTCTATCTGGGTACAAATGTTATTCTATCCATTTGGGCAATATATCAGTTCTTATTCCAAGACTACATTTTGAGTGGCTTCAGTCTAGAAGAGTCCCTTTATATTTGCTGTTTATGCTAGGGGGCGGTGGCGGTGGCTCAAGCCTATGATCCCTAGCACTTTGGGAGGCCGAGGCAGGCGGGATCAAAGTCAGGAGATGAGACCATCCTGGCGAACACAGTGAAACCCGTCTCTACTAAAAATACAAAAACTAGCGAGGCTGGCGAGGTAGTGAGCATGTAGTCTACTCTGGGAGGCTGAAGCTGGGAGAATGTGGGGAACCGGGGAGGCGGGCTGCAGTGAGCTGAGATCAGCCACTGCACTCCAGCCGGGCGGCAGAGCCAGACTCCGATACCAAAAATATACTAGGAGGTTTCCCCTCCCCATTTCATCTTTTATCCATTGGAGCAATATATCAGTTCTTATTCCAAGACTATATTTTTTTGAGTATTTTAGTCTAGAAAAGTCAGCACATTACCTGATGAAGGAAGCTCTCCCAAATATTCCTTTCTAAAAAATGTTCTGGCTGGAAGTGGTGGCTCAGGCCTGTAGTCAGCACTTTGGGAGGCTAAAGGTCACCTGGGATCAGGAGTTCCCGAGACTCCAGCCAGGTAACATAGGTAGAGCCCGTCTCTGCCAAAGAGAAATACAAAAGTGGCAAGTGGTGGTCGCCTGTAAGGTCCCCTTCTCTCCAGGAGGCTGTGGGAGGGAGGGTACTTGGGGCAGGGGTTTCAGTGGGCTGAGATCATGTCCTGCACTCCAGACTAGGTGGCAGAGTGAGACTCCACCTCAAAAATTTTTTTTGGCCTAATCTACCTATTTAGTCTTAAAGAGAGGGGTACAAAACAATTTTGTCAATTTTCAGAGCATATTTTCCAAGAAACATGTCTTTATTGCTTGTAAGTTTTTAAGGCATGTTAACAATTTCAAATAGGTAACAATAAAAGTACACTAAACATTTTTTAAACGTTTATTATAATTTCAAGGCTACAGAATTCAGATTTATTTACATAGAGTAGGCCTTGTGTCATGCAGGTTTGCTGCAGATCATCCATCACTGCCCTAGACACTGAGCCCAGCATCCATTAGCTATTCTTCCTGATGCTCTCTCTCTCTCTCCACCCCAGCAACAGACCCCAGTCTGTGTTGTTCCCAACCATGTGTTCTCATAATTCTGCCCTCACTTATAAGTGAGAACATGCAGTGTTCGCTTTTCTGTTCCTTCATTAGTTTGCTGAAAATAATGGCTTCCAAATCCATCCATTTCCCTGCAAGGGAAATTATCTCATTTTTTTTTTACAGCTTCATAGTATTCCATTGTGAATATGAACCACATATTCTTAATCCAGTATCCCATTGAGAGGCATTTAGGTTGATTCCACGTCTTTGCTATTGTAAATAGTGCTGCAATGAACATATGTGTGCATTTGTCTTTATAGTAGACTGATTTATATTCCTTTGGGTATATAACCCAGTAATGGAATTGCTAAGTCAAATGGTATTTCTGTCTTTAGGTCTTTGAAAAATCACCACACTGTCTTCCAGAATTGCAGAACTAATTTATACTCCTGCCAACATTGTATAAGCATTCCTTTTTTCCCACAACCTCACCAGTCTCTGTAATTGTTTGACTTTTTAATAATAGCCATTTGATTGTTGTTACATGGCCTTCAATGTGGTTTTGATTTGCATTTCTCTAATGATCAGTGATGTTGAGCTTTTTTTCATATGATTGATGGTCGCAAGTACGTCTTCTTTCATGTGTTGTTTGCCCACTTTTTAATGGGGTTGTTTGTTATTTGCTTGTAAATGTGTTTAAGTTCCTTATAGATGCTGGATATTAGATCTTTGTCAAATGTATAATTTGGAAATATTTTCTCCCATTCCGTAGGTTGTCTGTTCACTCTGTTGATAGTTTATTTTGCTGTGCAGAAGCTCTTTAGTTTAACTAGGTCCCATTTGTCAATTTTTGTTTTTGTTGCAATTGCTTTTAGTGTCTTCGTCATGAAATGTTTGCCCGTGTGTATGTTCTGAATGATATTGCCTAGATTGTCTTCCAGGGTTGTTACAGTTTTGGGTTTTACATTTATGTCTTTAATCCATCTTAATTTTTGTATATGGTGTAAGGAAGGGGTCCAATTTCAATCTTCTGCATATTGCTAGCCAGTTCCCCAGCACTATTTATTGAATAAGGAATCTTTTCCCCATTGCTTTTGTCAGGTTTGTTGAAGATTGAAAAGTTGCAGGTGTGCAATCTTATTTCTGGGTTCTCTATTCTATTCCATTGGTCTACATGTCTTGTTTTTTGTGACAGCACCATGCTGTTTTGGTTGCTGTAGCATTGTAGTATAGATTGTAGTATAGATTGAAGTCAGGTAGCATTATGCCTCCAGCTTTGTTCTTTTTGCTTAGAATTGCCTTGGCTATTTAGGTTCTCTTTTGGTTTCATATGAATTTTAAATTAGTTTTCTCTAGTTCTGTGAAGAATGTCAATGATGGTTTAATAAAAATAACATTGAATCAATGAACTGCTTTGGGAAGCATAGCCATTGTAACAATATTGATTCTTCCTATCTATGAGCATTAGACGTTTTCCTATTTTTTTGTGCCATCTATGATTTCCTTCAGCAGTGATTTGTGGTTCTCTTGTAGAGATCTTTCACCTCCCTATTTCATTCTTTCTGTGGCAATTGTGAATGGAAGTTCGTTCATGATTTGGATCTTGGGCTGACTATTATTGGTGTTTAGGAATGCTAGTGATTTTTGCACATTAATTTTGTATCCTGAGACTTTGCTAAAGTTGTTTATCAGCTTAAGTACCTTTTGGGCTAAGGTCATGAAGATTTCTAAATATAGAATCATGTCACCTGCAAAAAGGGATAGTTTGACTTCCTCTCTTCCTGTTTGCATACCTTTTATTTCTTTTTTTATATTATTATTATACTTTAAGTTCTAGGGTACATGTGCACAGCGTGCAGGTTTGTTACATTTGTATACATGTCTCTTGTCTGACTGCCCTGGCCAGAACTTCCAATACTATGTTGAACAGGAGTGGTGAGAGAGGGCATCCTTGTCTTGTGCCAGTTTTCAAGGGGACTGCTTCCAGCTTTTGCCCATTGAGTATGATGCTGACTAGGGGTTGGTCATACATGGGTCTTATTATTTTGAGGTATGGTCATTTGACGCTTAATTTATTGGGATTTTTTTTTTTTTTTAACATGAATGGATGTTGAATTTTATCAAAAGCCTTTTCTGCATCTATTGAGATAATCATGCAGTTTTTGCCTTTAGTTATGTTTGTATGATGAACCAGACTTGTTGATTTGCGTATGTAGACCCAATCTTGCATTCTAGGAATGAAGCCTACTTGATCACGGTGAATAAGCTTTTTAATGTGCTGCTGGATTCGGTTTGCCAGTTATTTTTTACAGGATTTTTGCATTGATGTTCATCAAAGATATTGGCCTGCAGTTTTTCTGTTACTGTATCTCTGTCAGATTTTGGTGTCAGGATGATATTGGCCTCATAGAATGAGTTAGGGAGGAATCCCTCCTCCTTACTTTCTTGGAATAATTTCAGTAGGAATGGTCCTGGGCTTCTTTTGGTTGGTAGGCTATTTTTTACTGCTTCAATTTCAGAACTTTTTACTGGTCTGTTCAGGAACTCAGTTTCTCCCTGGTTTAGTCTTAGGAGGTTGTATGTGTTCAGGAATTTATCCATTTCTTCTAGATTGTTGAGTTTATGTAGATAGAGGGGTTCATAATATTGTCTTATGATTGTATGTATTTCGGGGGAGGGTCAGTTTTAATGTCCCTCTTATAATTTCTGATTGTGATTATCTGAATCTTCTCTACCTATCAAGATGTCATATTTCAGGCAGCTGTAACCGATAGTAAAGAGATAAAAAACTTCAAACGAAGACCCTAAGATAGCTATAATAAAGACTGAGCTTTGTAACCATATCAGGTATCACGGTAAAACACTGAAAATTTTGGGCTTTGTTGTCATTTCCTAATCAAATATACAAAATAAGTATTAGAAACTATAATATACAATACAGACATACCTTGTTTTATCATCATAATTTGCTTTATTGCACTTTAAATAATTTGTGTTTTTTTCTTTCTTTTTTTTTGGCAAGGTATTGTTCTGTCACGGAGTCTAGTGTGCAGCAGTGCAGTCATGGTCCACTGCAGCCTCAATTTCCCAGGCTCAAGCAATCCTCCTGCTTCAGCCTCTCAAGACCACAGGTGCACACCACAGGTGCACACCACCATACCTGGCTATTCTTTTTTCTTGTACAAACAGAACCTCACTATATTACCCGGGCTGGTCTCAAACTACAGAGCTCAAGCAATCCTTCTGCCTCAGCCTCCCAAAGTACTGGGATTACAGATGTGAGCCACCACACCCAGCATTTTTTAACTAATTAAGAATTGTGGCAACCCTGTGATGAGCAACTCTATTGGATCCATTATACCAAGAGCATATGCTCACTTTATGTTTCTGTATTATGTTTTGGCAATTCTTACGATATTTCAAACTTTTTCATTATTATTACATCTGTAATGGTGATCTTTGATGATTGCGTTATGTAGTGGATTTTAAATTTTTGCCAACTTTTATTTTTTATTTTTATTATTATTGTAAAAGCAGTTCTAGGGTACATGTGCATAAGGTGCAGGTTTATTTATATGTATACTTGTGCCATGTTGCTTTAATACTGCAATAGCTAGTCAATACCAATCTTCGTCAGTACCCCATCAGGTATAACTCCTAAATGCAATCCCTCCCTTATACTTCCCCTCCCATGATAGGCTGGTGTGTGATGTTTCCCCTTCGGAGTCAAGTGATCTCATTGTTCAGTTCTACCTATGAGTAGGAACCTTGTCCACGGTGTTTGGTTTTTCTATTTCTTGTGATAGTTTGCTAAGATGATGGTTTCCAGCTGCATCCATCCTTACTAGGACCTAAAGCCTCATCCTTATACCTTAAGCTGCATAGTATTTCATTATGTATATATATACCACATTTCTCTTTTTTAAATTTATTTATTATTATTCCTACTTCTGATTTCTAAAGTACATGTATTGCATAATGTACCCAAAAGTTTATTTACATATGTATACTTGTATTGCATGTTGGTGTACTTTCTGCACCAATAATCAACAAATCAGCACAAATCTTCGTCATTTACATCAGAGTAAAACTCCCAGTGCAGGGCAGGCTTGTTGGCTCAAACCTGTAATCCCAGCACTTTGGGAGGCCGAGGCAGGGCCCGAGATCAAGGAGTCCAGGAGATCGAGACCATCCTGGCTAACACAGGTGAAACCCGTCTCTACACTAAAATGCAAAAAATGGCAGGTGAGGGTGGTGAGCCTGTAGTCCCAGCTATAGGGAGGCTGAGGCAGGAGGAGATAGAAGCCTGGAAGCCTGGGAGGCGGGCTTGCAGTGCCCAGGCTGAGATCAGCCCACTCCCAGCCACAAGTGACAGTCACGAGACTCCCCTCTCAAAAAGCTCCCAGTGCAATCCCTCCGCCCCTCCCCTCCCATGATAGGCCTTGGTGTGTGTGATGTTTCCCCTTCAGGTCAAGTAGTCATTGTTCAGGTTCCCACCTATAGGTAGGAACAGCTCGGTGTTGGTTTTGTTCTTGCTTGTGATAGTTTCCTAAGAATGATGGTTTCCGCTGCATCCAATACTTAACTTCACAAAGGACACAAGACTCATCCTTTTATGGCTGCATAGTATTCCATGGTGTATATGTGCCCACATTTCTGTGAAATCAGTCTGTCGCACTGATGGACATTTCAGGTTGATTCAAGTCTTTACTACTGTGAAGAGTGCACTTAATAAACTTATCTCTCGTGTGCATGTGTCTTTATAGCAGCATGATTTTTAGTCAGCTTTGGGTATATATCCAGTAATGGGATATGGCTTTCCGGTCATATGGGTACATCTAGTTCCTAGATCAACCAGGGAATCATACATACTGCTTTCCATAATGGTTGAACTAGTTTACAAAGAATCCACCAACGGTGTAAAAAGTGTTCCTATTTCTCCACATCCTCTCCAGCACCTGGTAGCTACCTGACTTTTAATGAAGTTGCTATTCTAAATTGGTGTAGGATGGGCGTTATCTCATTTGTAGTTTTGATTTGCATTTCTCTGGTGGCCAATTGATGGTAAGGCATTTTTTCTATTGTATCTGTTGGCTGTATGGATGTCTTCTTTTTTAAGGAACTGTGTAATTCATTCTTTGCCCACTTTTGATTAGGGCTGTTTGTTTTTTCTTGTAAAGTTTGCTTGCTGAGTTCTTTTGTAGCTTAGGTTCTGGATATTGTGCTTTGTCAGATGGAGTAGATTACCCAAAAATTTACTGCATAGCTCCCATTCTGTGGGATTTGCCTGTTTACTCTGATGGTAGTTTCTTTACATTTATTACAGAGGTCTTTAGTTTAGTAGGATCCCATTTTGTCAATTTTGAAAACTTGCTGCCGTTGCTTTGGAGTGTGGACAGTGGAAATCTTTGCCCATGCCTATGTCCTGAATGGTACTACTAGGTTTTCCTCTAGGGTTTTTTATAGCAATTATTAGTCTGACATTTTAAGTCTCTCTAATCATCTTAAGATAAATTTTCATATAAAGAATTAGGAAAGGATCCAGTTTCAGCTTTCTACTTATGGCTGTGTAATTTTCCAATACCATTTATTAAATGGGAATCCTACCCATTTCTTGTATTTCTCTCAGGTTTGTCAAAGATCAATTGTAACAGCCAAGATGTGTAAATTATTATTTCTAGGGATATTTCTGTTCCATTTATGGTCTATATCTCTGTTTTTGGTACCAATTACCATGCCAATCTTTGGTTACTGCTTGTGGCCTTGTGTGAGTATCTGGATTTGAAGTCAGGTAGGCGTGATGCACTCGGCACATTCTTTTGACTTAGGATTGTATCCTGGAATCACGAGATCTTTTTGGTTCCATATGAACTTTAAAGCAGTCTTTTCCAGTTCTGTGAAGGAACTCCATTGGGTGCCTTGATTGGGGATGGCATTCAATCCTATAAAATTACCTTGGGGCGAGTATGGGCCATTTCACGATATTGAGTTCTTCCTATCCACTTGAGCTGGTATGTTCTTCCATTTGTTTTGTGTCTCTTTTTATTTCCCTCTGGAGCAGTGGTTGCTTAGTTCTCCTTGAGAGGTCAGCACACGTCCCACTTGTAGGTTGGATTCCCTGGAGTATTTGATTCTCTCTTTGGAAGCAATTTGTGGATGGAGTTCATTCCTTGATTTGAAATCTCTGTTTGTCTGTTACTGGTGTATAGGAGAATGCTTGTAGTTTTTTGCATTAATTTTGTATCCAAGAACTTTGCTGGAAGTTGTTTATCAAGCAAGGAAGTTTTTGGCCCTGAGACAATGGGATTTTCTAAATGTACAGTCATGTCATGCAAACAGGGACAGTTTGACTTCTTCTTTTTCTAGCTAGATACCCCTTGATTTCTTTCCTCTTGCCATGATTGCCCTGGCAGAACTTTATTACTATGTTGAGATGGAGGTGGTAGAGAGGGCATCCATATCTTATTACCCAGTTTCAAGGGAATTTTTCCAGTTTTGCCATTCAATTATGATATTGAAACATCAGGTTTGTGTCATAAGTGGCTCTTATTGGCTTTGGAGTCGTTCAGCCAATGCATGCCAGCAGATTTATTGAAAAGTGTTTTAGCATGGAAGGCTGTTGAATTTTGTCAAAAGCCTTTTCTGCATCCTATTGAGAGGATAATCATGCATGGTTCTTATCTTTTAGTTTCTGTTTATATGCTGGATTATATTTTGTGATTTGTGAATGTTAGACCAATACTTACATCCAGGATGGAAGCCAGTGACGTGATCATAGTGGATAAGATTCTTGATGTGCTGCTGAATCCAGTTTGCCAGAGTAATATTTTATTCAGGATTTTTTGCATCATTGTTATTTCATCAGGGATGTGGTCTAAAAATTCTCTTTCTGTGTGTCTCTGTCAGGCTTTGGAAATCATCAGGATGGCCTCATAAAAGTAGGTTAGGGAGGATTCTCTCTTTTCTGGTGATTCGGAATAGTTTCCAGAAGGAATGGAATTGCCAGCTCCTCCCTTTGTACCTCTGGTAGAATTCAGCTGTGAATCCAGCAATTGATGATGGACTTTTTTGGATTTGGTAGGCTATTAGCAATTGTTGCCTCAATTTCAGACCTGCTATTGAAAGGTCTATTCAGGGATTCAGCTTCTTCCTGGTTTAGTCTTGGGAAATGTAAATTGTCAGAATTATCCGTTTCTTCTAGTTTTCCTACTTTATTTGCGTAGAGGTGTTTATAGTATTCTCATTGGTAGTTTGTATTTCTGTAGGAATTCGTTAGGTGATATCCGTTTATCATTTTTATTGCGTCTATTTGATTCTTCTCCTCTTCTCTTCTTTATTAGTCTTGCTAGCGGTCCTGTCAGTTTTGTTTAGTCTTTTCAAAACCAGCTCCTGGATTCATTATTGTGTGATTTTTGGAGGGTTTTTGTGTCTCTATCTCCTTCAGTTCTGCTCCACAGTCTTCTTAGTTATTTCTTTACCTTCTCCACACAAGCTTTTTGAATGTTTGCTCTTGCTTCTCTGGATTCTCTTAATTTAGCAGTGTTAGAGTGTAAGTTAGATCTTTTCCTGCTGTCTTGTAGGTTAGTGCTATAAAGTTTCCCACTCTACACTTAAGCTTTCAAATGTGTCCCAGGATTCTGGTATGTTATCTTTGTTCATTGGTTTCCAAGAACATCTTCATTTCTGCCTTCATTTAGATTATGTACCAGTAGTCATTCCAGGAGCAGGTTGTTCCAGTTTCTACGTGCTTAGTTGGAGTGGTTTTGGTTGAGTTTCTTAGTCCTGAGCTCTAGTTTGATTGCACTGTGGTCTGAGAGACAGTTTGTTATAATTTCTGTTCTTTTTTACATTTTGCTGAAGAGTTCTTTGCTTCCAATTGTAGTAGAATTTTGGAACAAGTCTGATGTAGTGCTGAGAAGAATGTATATTCCTGTTGATTTAGAAATTTGGAGGTTCTATAGATGTCCTATTAGGTCTGCTTGCCAGAGATGAGTTCAATTCCTGGATATCCTTGTTAACTTTCTATCTCATTGAGTCTGTCTAAATGTTGGCCATTAGAAGTGTTAAAGGATCTCCCATTATTGTGTATGGAGTCTAAGTCTCTTGTAAGTCTCTAAGGACTTGCTTTTGCTTGAATTCTAGATTATCTAGTTGGGTTGCATATATATTTTAGGATAGTTAGGCTCTTCCTGTTAGTTGATCCTTTTACTATTATGTAATGGCCTTTGGCAATACTCTTTTGATCTTTGATGGTTTTAAAGTCTGTTTTATAGAGACTAGGATTGCAACCCTGCTTTTTTTTGTTCTCCATTTGCTTGGTACATCTTCCTCCATCCCTTTGTGCTTGGGCCTATGTATTGTCTCTCTGCATGTGAGATGGGTCTCCTGAATGCGAAAAGCAGACTGATGGGTCTTGACTCTTTATCAGTTTGCCAGTCTGTGTCTTTAATTGGACCATTTAGTCCATTTACATTTAAGGTTGAAATATTGTGTAATGTAGAACCCAGTCCATGCCATTTATGATGTGTAACTGGATTTGAAATACACCTGCTTTCGTTAGTTGATGCAGTTTCTTCCTAGCCTAAAATGGGTATTTTACATTTTGGCGTATTTTTCAGTAAGAAACAAATTTTACCCGGTTGTTCCTTTCCATGTTGGAGTGCATTATTAGAGTCTCTTGTAAAGGCAGGCCTAGTGGTGACAAATCTCTAAGCATTCCCCTTGCTTCACCTTAAAGGATTTTATTTCTCCTTCACTTATAGAGCTTAGTTTGGCTCAGATGATGAAACTCTGGAGTTGAAAATTCTTTCTTGAAGAATGTTGAATGTGAAACTCCCACTCTCTTCTGGCTTGTGGGGACTGCCGGAGATCTGCTGTTAGTCTAGTGGGACCTCCCTTTGTGGGTGACTGACCTTTCTCTGTGACTTCCCATAAAGATTTTTCCTTCATTTCCAACTTTGGTGGATCTAGCAGTTATATGTCTTGGAGTTGCTCTTCTCGAGGTATGTTTGTAAGTGATTCTCTCTGTATTTCCTGGATTTGAATGTTGGCCTGCCCTGCTAGGTTGGGAAGTTCTCTGGATGATATCCATGAAGGTGTTTTCCACCTTGGTTCCATTTCCCCTCTTTCCAGGCACCCCAGTGAGACGAAGATTTGGTGTTTTTACATAATCCCATACTTCTTGCAGGCTTTGTTCATTTCTTTTTCTTCTTTTTTCTTTTGGTTTCTCTTCTCGCTTTATTTCGTTCATTTGCTCCTCAATCGCTGATACTCTTTCTTACAGTTGATCGAGTCGGTTACTGAAGCTCGTGCATTTGTCACGTATTTCTCATGTCATGGTTTTCATCTCTTTCATTTCGTTTATGACCTTCTCTGCATTAATTACCCTAGCCATCAATTCTTCCACTTTTTTTCAAGATTTTTAGTTTCTTTAAGCTGGAGTGCATTAATTCATCCTTTAGCTCTGAGGAATTTTTGCGATGGACTGAGGCCTTCTTCTCTCATCTACGTCAAAGTCACATTTCCTCCATCAGAAGCTTTGGGGAGTCCACCTTGGCTGATGAACTCGCTCGCTGCTGGGGAGATGCACTCTTATTTTAGATTTCAAGCTTTTTCTGCCCTGCTTTTTCCCCATCTTTGTGGTTTTATCTGCCTCTAGTCTTTGCAGTAGTGATGGTGGCGTGCTGATGGGGTTTTGGTGCCAGGTGTCCTTCCTGTTTGATAAGTTTTCCTTCTAGTCTGGGACCCTCCAGCTATGGGTCTGTTGGAGATTGCTTGGGGTCCTCCAGACCCTGTTGCCTAGGTGTCAGCAGCGCTTGGAGGCTGCAGAAGATAGAATATTTCTGAACAGCTAGTGTCCCTGTCACAGTTCTTGCTTTTGGGCTTCCTCCTCAGGGGTGTACTCCCTGTAGGGTAATGGGGTGTCCAAGAGTGCCTAGTAGGGAATGTCTTCCAGTTAGGTTTCTGCACTCGGTCAAGGGACCCACTTCAGGCAGGCAGTCTGTCCCTTCTCAGATCTCAACCTCCCGTGTTGGGAGATCCACTGCATCTTCAAAGCTATCCCGAGACCAGAGTGGGTTTGCGTCTGCAGAGGTTTCTGCTGCTTTTATTTATTTGTTTAGCTGTGCCCTATCCCCGGAGGTGGAGTCACAGAGACAGGCAGGAGGTTTCCTTAGGCTGCTGGCAGGCTCCACCCCAGTTCGGGCTTCCCAGCGGCTTTGGTGCCTGCCCAGCCTCTCCAGCAGTGGCCAGGCCCCTCCCCAGCCTACCGGCTGCTGCCTCACGGGGTCGCGAGACTGCTGTATGCTATGAGGAGGCTCAGTAGGCGTGGGACCCTCCTGGCCAGGTGTGGGATACCATAATCTCCTGGTGTATGCCTTTTTTGCTTAAAAGGCAGTATTGGGTGGGAGTTACCCGGATTTTCCAGGTGTTGTGTGTCTCGGTTCCCTAGTAGGAGAAAGGGATTCCCTTTCCCCTTGCACTTCCCAGCAGGTGAGGCTGATGCTCTGGCCATAGCTAAGCTCTGGCTGGTGGGCTGCAGCAGCTGACCAGCACCGATTGTCAGCCTCCCTAGTTTGAAGTAGACCCAGTACCTCAGTTGCAGAAATGCAGAGAGCCAGTGAAGGTCTTCTGTGTCGCTTGCGCTGGGAGTTGGAGACTGGAGCTGTTCCTATTCGGCCATCTTGCTCCGCCCCCCATTTTTTTTAACTTTTAACTTTTATAGATACATAATAGGCATAAATATTTTTGGGGGTATATTTGATATTTTGATACAAGTATACAATGTATAATGATCAAATCAGGATAACTGAGATAGCTATCATCTTAAACATATATCATTTGTGTTAGGAATAGTACCATTCCACTCTTCTAGTTATTTTGAAATAGGTAATAAATTATTGTTAACTATAGCCATGCTATTGTGCTACTGGGCACTAGATCTTTTAATCTCTAACTATATTTTTGTACTCATTAACAAATTTTTCTTAATAACTCCTTCCCACTACTTTTTCCAGCCTATGGTAAGCATCATTCTGCTCTCTATCTCAATGAGTTTAATTTTATATTAGCTCCCACATATGAGCAACAATAAGTAGTATCTGACTTTCTGTTCATGGCTAACTTCGTTTAATATAATGTCCTCTAATTCCATCTATGTTGCTGCAAATAAAAAACCTTCATTATTTTTATTGCTGAATAATATTCCATTGTGTATTTTTGCCACATTTTCTTTACCCATTTATCCATTGAGAGACACTTAGGTTGATTCCATATCTTGGATATTGTGAATAGTGCTGCAATAAACATGGAAGCGCAGATATCTCTTCAATATACTGATTTTCATCCTCTTAAATATATTCCCATTTGAGGATTGCTGAATTATATAATAATTCTATTTTTAGTTTTTTGATGACCTTCTATATTGTTTTCCATAGTGGCTATACTAATTTACATTCCCACAAAGAATGTACATAGTTCCCCATTTGTCTGCATCCTCGCCAGCATCTCTTATTATTTTTTTGTCTTCTTGATAAAAGATATTCTAACTGGAGTAAGACAATATCTCATTGTGGTTTTCATTTGCATTTCTCTGATAAATAGTGATGTTGAACATTTTTCATATACTTCTTGGTCATTTCTATGTCTTCTTTTGACAAATATGTATTCAGATCTTTCACCCATTTATAAAACAGAACATTTATTGTTTTTCCTATTGAGTTGTTTGAGTTTCTTCCATATTCTGGTTATTAATCCATTGTCAGTTGTATAGTTTGCATATATTTTCTCCAATTCTATGTGTTATGTCTTCAGTTCGTTGATTGTTTCCATTGCTGCACAGAAACTTAATACCTTGATGTGATACCAATTGTCCATTTATAATGTGATTGCCTGTGCTTTTTGGTTCTTACTCAAAACATCTTTGCCCAGACTAACAGACTGGGAAATTTCCCCAATGTTTTCTTCTAGAAATTTTATAGTTCCTGGTTTTACATTTAAGTCTTTTATCCATTGTGACTTGATTTTCATATATGGCAAGAGACAGGAGAGTATTTTCTTTCTTCTGCATGTGGACATGTAGGTTTTCCAGAAACATGTATTGAAGAAATGGTCCTTTCTCAAATATGTTCTTGAAACCTTTGTCAAAAATGAGTTGACTTCAAATGTGTGGATTTATTTCTGGGTTTGCATAAACTATTCCATAAGTCTATGCATACGCTTTTATGACAGCACCATGTCGTTTTGGCTACTATACCTTTGTAGTATAATTTGAAATTAAGTAATATGATGCTTCCAGCTTTGTTCTTTTTGCTCGCTCAGGATTGGTCTGGATACTTTGGGTCCTTGTGGTTCCATATAAATTTCAGGATCTTTTAATATTTTCAAAAAATGTCACTGGTATTTTGACAGAAACTGCATTAAATTTGTAGATCACTTTGGATGGCAATGGACATATTAAAAACAACATTGATACTTCCAATCTATTAACACAGAATATTTCCATTTTTGTGTCCTCTTTAATTTTGTTCATTGTTTTATACTTTTCATTATAGAGATCTCTCATTTCTATGATTACGTTTATTTCTGGGTACTTTATTTGTAGCTATTGTAAATGAAATTAATTTCTTGTTTTTCTCTGACTGTTCACTATTGGTTTATGAAATGCTACTGACTTGGGGAAACAAGCCAAAATGGCAAATTAGAAGCAGTTGGGGTCTGTGGCTCTCACAGAGAAGAATGAAAACTTCAAGTAAATTCAGCACCTTCAACTGAAATATCCAGGTCCTTGCATTGGGATTGACTAGGTGAACGGCTAAACCCACAGAGAATGAAAAAAAGCAGGATGGGGTGATAGCCCACCCAGGAGTGGCACCGACCCAAAGTAACCCCTACCCATAGCCAAGGAAAGTGGTGATTGTGTAACCTTACTCGGGAAACCACAGTTCTTCCACAAATTTTTGCAACCCACGGATAAGGAGATCCCTTCGTAAGTCCACTCCACCAAGGCCTTGGGTCCAAAAAGGTGTGCAGAATCTTGGCAGAACAGTAGTTCAGGCTCACAGAAACCCAGGAGTTTTACTGACTCTCGCCCCAGGAATGCTGGCAAAGTAGGAGATCCATCCGTATACTCTACCGGAAAAAGGGCTTAATGCAGGGAGCCAAGCAGTGTTGTTTTGTAGGCCCTACCTCCATGGCACCTCACAAGTTAAGACCCACTGGATTGGAATTCCAGCCAGCCAACACAACAGGCTGGAGACTGCCTGACACAAACGAATTTCTGGTGAGAAGGATGGCTGCCATTTCTGTGGTTAGGTTGAATCAGCCATTCTAGCCTCCTGGATCTAGGGGGTCCAGGCAGTCTGCCTGAAGAGAAATCCCACATAATGCAGCACAGCTGCTGTGCCAGATCATGGCCAGACTATTTTTTAAAGTGGAACTCCAATCAATTCCTCCTCACTCAGGGGCGACCTCCCTGTGGGAATTTCAGCAACTCCAGCCAGGATTATACAAACAGAACTCTGATCTCTTCCAGGGATGAAGCCCCCAGAAAGGGGGGCAGCTGCCATTTTTGTGGTTCAGTCAACTAAGCAGGTCTAGCCTGCTGGCTCTAGGGAGTCCAGGTGGTCCTCATGAGAAGAAGTCGCCCCTCTGCCCCCAAACACACACTGCAGCAGAGCTGCTGTTCCAAATTATGACTAGATTGCTTCTTTAAGTGGGACCCCAATCCATCCCTCCTCACTGGGCAGGGCCTCCCTGTGGGAATTTCAGCAACTCCAGCCAGGGTTATACAAACAGAACTTTGATCTCTCCGTAAATAAAAGCCCCCAGGAGGAGGGGTGGCTGACACCTCTGCAGTTCAGTCAACTCAGCCTTTCCAGACTGCTGGCTCTGGAGAGTCCAGCAGGTCTGAACAAGGAAGAGTTACACCCAATGCAGCATACCTGCTCTACCCCAAACCAGCCAGTCTGCTTCTTTAAGTGGGTCTCTGATCCTGTATCTCCTGACTGGGTTAGAACTCCCAACAGGGGTCTCCAGACACCTCCTACAGGATTGTCTGGGCAACAACAGGTCAGTACCTCCCCTGGGACAGAGCTCCCAGAGAAAGAAGCATCCTTCACCAGGTAAGGGGAAACCAATGCAACTAGGGTCTGGAATGATCACCCTACAAAACACAGGAGCCATATGGGAAAGTGGCTTGTTAAAAACAAACAAATGAAAGCAACAACAAAAACATTATTAACAAACCCCCCCACAAATATCCCATTCACAGGTCAGCAGTCTGAAAAACCAAAGATAAATAAGTCCACAAGGATGAAAAAGAATCAGTGCAAAAATGTTGAAAAATAAAAAGATCCAGAGTGCCTCTTATCCTCCAAATGACCACAACAGCTCTCAAGTAAGGGCTCACAACTGGGCTGAGACTGAGGTGGCTGAAGTGAGAGAAGTAGGATTCAGAAGGTAAGTAATAACAAACTTTGCCGAGCTAAAGAAGCATCTTCAAGCCCAATGCAAAACACTAAGAATCATGAAAAATACACAGGAGCTGAAAACCAGAATAGCAACTCTACACAGGCATGTAAAAGACCTCATGGAGCTGAAAAACATATGAGAAATTGACAATGCCATAACAAGTATCAATAGCAAAATAGACCAAGCAAAGAAAATAATCTCAGAGCTTGAAGACTATCTTTCTGGAATTGGACAGACAAAACAAAAAGAGAAAAAAAATCAAAAAACGAACTAAACCACCAAAATTATGGGACTATGTAAAAAGACTGAACCTATTACTGATTGGGGTACATGAAAGAGATGGGAAGAATGGAACAAACTTGGAAAACATACTTCAGGATATCATCCAGGAAAACTTCCCAAACCTAACAAGAGGGGCCAACATTCAAATTCAGGAAATTGAGAGAACCCCAGTCAGAAACTCCACAAGAAAATCAACCCCAAGACACATAATTAATAGATTCTTCAAGATTGAAATAAAATAAAAGATGTTAAGGGAAGTGAGAGAAATGCCAGGTCACCTGCAAAGGGAAACCCATCAGAATAACAGCAGAGCTCTCAGTGGAAACCCTGCAAGCAAGAAAAGATTGGGGGCCAATATTCAACATTCTTGAAGAAAAAAATTTCCAACCCAGAAATTCATATTGGGCCAAACTAAGCTTCACAAGTGAAAGAGAAATAAGATCCCCTTAAGACAAGCAAATGCTAAGAAAACTTGTCACCACCAGGCAAGCCTGCAAGAGTGCCAAAAAAAGCACTAAATAAGAAAAAAGAAAAATTGCTATCAACCACTACAGAAACACACTGAAGTACACAGACTAGTGACACTATCAAGAAACCACATAAACAAGTCTGCAAAATAAACAGCTACCATCTTAACATGATCAAATTCATACACAAAAATATTAACCTTAAATGTAAATGGGAGAAATGCCCTAATTAAATAACATAGAATGACAAGCTGGATAAAGAGTCAAGACCCATCAGTATGCTGTCTTCAAAAGAACCATCACATGTGCAGATAAACACATGTGCAAATAAACTCAAAATAAAGGGATGGAGGAAAAAATATCAAGCAAATGGAAAAAAGAAAAGGGCAGGGGTTGCAATCCTATTGCTGAAGAAACAGATTTTAAACCAACAGACCAAAAAAGACAGAGAAGGGCATTACATAATGGTAAATGGGGTCAATTAAATAAGACCTAACTATCCTAAATACATATGCACCCAATATGGTAGCACCAAGATTCATAAAGCAAGGTTTTAGAGACCTACAAAGAGACTTAGACTCACACACAATAATAATGAGAGACTTAAACACCCCACTAACAATACTAGACCACTGAAAAAGAAAATTAAAGATATTCAGGATCTGAACTCACCTCTGGATCAAGTAGACTCATCTACAGAACTCTTCACCCAAAAACAACAGAATGCACATTCTTCTTATTGCCACATGGCACTTAATCTAAAATTGATACCAATAATAAAAAAATAAAACACTCCTCAGCAAATTTTAAAAACCCTGAAATCATAAGAAACTCTTTCAGACCACAGCACAATCAAATTAGACCTAAAGATGAAGAAATTCATGGAAAACCAAACAACTACATGAAGATTGAAAAACCTGCTCCTGAATCACTCCTGGGTAAGTAATGAAATTAAGGCAGACATCAAGAAGTTCTCTGAAACTAATGAGAACAAAGAGACAACGTACCAGAATGAGATACATTTAAAGCAGTGTTAAGAGGGAAATTTATAGCACTAAATGCCCAAATTAAAAAGCTATAGAATCTCAAATTAACAACCTAACATTACAACTAAAAGAACTAGAAAATTAAGAGCAAACAAACCCCAAAGTTAGCAGAAGACAAAACATAACCAAGATCAGAGTGGAATTGAAGGAGATGCAGACACAAACAAAACTTCACAAAACTCATTGAATCCCGGTGCTGGTTTTTTGAAAAAAAAAAAAAAATTGATATGTTAGCTAGACTAATAAAGAAGAAAAGAGAGAATAATCAAATAGCCACAAGCAAAAATGATAAAGGGGATATCATCACTGACTCCACAGAAATACAACCAACCATCAGGGAATACCACAAACACCTCTATACACATAACATAGAAAGTATAGAAGAAATGGATAAATTTCTGGACACATACACCTCTCAAGACTGAATGAGAAAAACACTGAATCCCTAAATAAACCAATAACAAGTTCTGAAATTGATAAAGTAATAAGTAGCCTA